>NC_044003.1:4827315-5042315 GCF_902150065.1 Myripristis murdjan
CCGGCTGACGTGACAGTGAGTGTGAGCTGAACGCCTCGTGCTGAGTCATGGCGGGGGTTTTTTCACGCTGATAAAAACGTCTTCAGCTCCGTGAGGCTGCACAGGAACACGACACGAAACCCAGCACCAAGAGAAAAAAAAAAAAGTTGATTTATTCACAGGAAAGAAATCTCAAAAGACTTTTACAGACAGATCAGGTCCAATTTTGCTGTTTTGATGCGTTCAGGTGCTGCTGGGAAAGCCCGGCGTCCAGCAGCTCCGTGCCGCGGTGTTGCATTCAAAGAAAAACGGTAAAACAATAAGCGGCGTTGCGTCGGCTGCAGGCTTGAGAATGGAAAACTGTTCGACAGTGATAAAGGCTCGCCTCCGCTCTTTATTTCTCCTCTGTGAACTTTAGGCGCTTCCCTCGTGTACGTACGTTCCCTGAAGTGGCCCTCAGTTTGGCTCTGCATGTCCTGTTTGTCAATGTCTGTGTGTGTGTGTGCTTTTATTTTCATTTTAAAGCTTTTTGTTAGAAAAGAAAGCACTTCAGAAATAATGATTATTATTATTATCTTATTATTTTATTAGATTACAGGATTACAAAGTCTAAATTTAGGGTCTGTAGCTTTATTGATGCTGGAAAGCAGGGGCGGATCTAGACAAATATTCATGGGGTGGCAAGAGGGTGGCATGGACATTTTAAGGGGTGGCAGAAACATATAGATGCTGATTTAATACCAAACGATCCCATATATCAATATTTGCTTGGAAAAACCCCCAAATGAGGATATTTTAACTCAAAAACATTCCATTATTGTGGTACATGAGTAAAGCATTGAATAGAAAACCAAAAGGTGGCATTAGAAATATTTATTTATTTATTTATTTATTTATTTATTTATCAACCCCTTAAATAGTGGGAGTGTCATCTTTTGCTGCATTTACTTGCACTCGGACATTTGAGTCTCGTAACAGAGAGTTTCCGAACAGCCACAATTAAAAAATAAATAAATAAACTGTCTGAAATTGGGGTGGCAACTAGGGTGGCAAGGCATTTTTCTAGGGGGGCAGCTGCCACCCCCTAGAACCGCCTATGCTGGAAAGTGAGTTTTGAGCGGCGGCAGAGATTATTTAGTCTCTGATATTGTTATATTTTGCGGTGATAATCCGCCCTCATGGCCCTGCGTGGCGTCGGGCTCAGAGCCGCGGGTCAGGATGCAAACGAGGCCCGGCGGCGTCAGATCCCCCGCTCAGATCGGCCGGCGGGACGCAGCAGGATAAACACCGAGACGGGACCCGCTTCCTGTTTCTGCCGGGATAACATCGCCCCGATGGAAACTCATCGGCCACTTCCTGGTTCTTATCGCCGCCGCTGATCACCTCCACGCATGATCCTCCAGACATTTACATCTCACATCTCACATCTCACATCTGACACGGTCCGGCTGATGTGTGTTTTCATCCAGGCTTTCGGTTTCTCTCATGTCAGGAAACGTTTCAGTGACCCGTCGGCACTTTAACCCTTTATTCTAATTATTATTATTATCATTATTTTTTTAATGTAGTTATGGGAAGAGATTCATTTCTTGCCATCCAAACAGAGACTCAGACTCTAAGGTCGCCTTTTCCAAATCGACTACAAGCGACAGTAAAGCTGTTTCCTGGTTTGTGCCTCATTATCAGGCTCCATAATTTATGCAAATTTATGCAAATGAGGAAACGCTGCATGATTTAGTTGTGGAAAGAGAAGAATTTGTGGACAAAGACTCTGAGATCACCTTTCTAAGTCGACGAAAAGCAAAATGTCAGGCAACGTTTCAGTGACCTGACGGCACTTTAATCCATTTTTTAAATTATTATGTTTATTATAAATTAACCGCAATCCGCTCATAAAACTGTGAATATATTGTTTCATATTGTTGCATTTTATCTGGTTTGTGCAAAATTGTTAAAAACAGTAATACTAATAACATCACAGGAACTAAAGTGGAACAACAAGGAAACACACAGCCTTATGGAGACATTATAGGTTATTATAAGGTTTGTATAGTTATTATAGGTTTGTATTTTTCATTCGTTTTTGTTTGTTTTTAATTTTAATTTTAATTTTCAGTTCAGTTTAGTTTCAGTTTTTTGTGTTTCAATGTTTCAATGTTTTAGTGTTTCGTTTGCTGGTTTCGGTTTAGTTTTTTTTTTTTTTTTTTTAAATTATAAATTAACCACAATCCGCTCATAATACTGCGAATATATTGTTTCATATTGTTGCATTTTATCTGGTTTGTGCAAAATTGTTTTTTTTTTTTATTTTAATTTTCAGTTCAGTTTAGTTTCAGTGTTTTGAGGGTTTGCTGGCTCCAGTTTAGTTTTTACTGTTTCAAAATGTTTAGTTTAAGTCACACATACACTCACACACACACACACACACACACACACACACACACACACAGATTTCCAGGGAAAAGGCCGAGCAGGGGACATGAGGGAGTTTTTCGCTCTGGTTTGTGTTTTTGTGGAAGTCGAGCTAATCCAGCGGCCGCAGTCTCCCCCCCATTTACAAAATCATCACCGCTAAAACGTACGAGGCCGGGGGCACTTAGATAAATATGATAATCAGCGCCGAGGTGAGTGGATGAGACTCTGTTCTTAGCGCTGGATTAGATAATCCCGCTGTTGCCGCTGCAGGGTAATCCAGCCGCAGAGCGCCGGGTTCCTGCAGGACACGCCGCCGCCCCTCTGCTCCGCTTCGTTTGGGCTGGTTTGGTTTCTACTGGGGAGAAATGTGCTCTGCTAGACACACACACACTTTATCACACACACACATACACACAACACACACACACACACAAGCCAGTACAACCAGTGTGCTGCGGCTGGATTATTAATGAGGGTAATAAATATGATTTTTTTCTGCCCTGGAGCACAAAATGACCAACAGATATGTGTGTGTGTGTGTGTGTGTGTGTGTGTGTGTGTGTGTGTGTGTGTGTGTGTGTTGTGTCTCTCGATGCAGTCTGGGACATCAAGATCATTTTCCAACATGAACTTAAGTTTTGCTGTAGACGATTTATCCTCCTTTCATATTTTTTAAAGATTTTAACTCGTTTGGCCAAAACTGAAAATTTAAAATTCAGAAATAACAAAAACGGAAAAAACGGTTTGATAAAGTAGACGTTTAAAATTCACTCCAATTAGTCAGCAGACCCCGAGGGTTTTTTTGTGTTTATTAGTGTGTGTGTGTGTGTGTGTGTGTGTGTGTGTGTGTGTGTTTCTTCCTTTTCCCTACATTTTGTTATTTGTTGTTGATTGTAACTGACTGCAGTTTTTCAGTGATAAATGAGTGTAACATGTAGACTTCACACCCCAAACACCACTCGTCTTCCTCTTCCTCTTCCTCATCCTCCTCTTCCTCATCCTCCTCTTCTTCTTCTTCTTCTTCTTCTTTTTGAAAATACACCTGCGACCAGATGATGATATGCAAAGCAGCGCCCTGTCAGCTGATGGCATTTGTGACATAGCAAATCCAGCTGGCCCGGGGTCCATCTGAATCTCACACACACACACACACACACACACACCTCCACCTTCAGCAGAGGAGTGAAAACACCTCTTTAGTGACAAACTTTGACCAGTTACAGTCAGTAGAGTCAAGATCACACATTTTTGGAGACAGAAACAGAGGAAAAACACATTTTTGGGTGCAGGAGGATTTCAAAATAAAGTGCCGTGTGTGACGCGTGTGTCATAAAGTGTCATAAAGTGTCTTAAAGTGTCATAAAGTGCCTTAAAGCGTCTTCTCCGTGTGAACTGATGGGCCCGTGGTGAACTTAGGAGTGTGTGAGGAGCCGAGTGTAGCCTTGGGAGGCAGCAGATGGAAGGAAGATCAAACACACACACACACACACACACACACACACACACACACACACACACACACACACACACACACACACAGCAAGTGTCTGTGCTCAGTGTAATTATCATTAAATGTGTGACAACAGCAGAGATTTCTGTGTGTAACTGAACGCCGCGGCTCTTTATCTGCCGAGCTGCTGCTGACTTGTGGAGGAACGACGAGCAGAACAAACGCTTCCTTGTGTCTGGAAGAGGAAGAGGAAGAGGAAGAGGAAGAGGAAGAGGAAGAGGACAGTGATGTTTGTTAGCATCTCAGGTGCAAAGAGTACAGACAATTGCAGAGCCTCTCTCGGGCCAGTCCCGTGTTTCTGTTATTAAGGAATTAAACTTCCACGTATCGTTCCCGAATATTTCTCAAAAGCACCAAAGTCTGAAACTAGACGACCTTCTGAATCCATTGGTGCCAGGCAGGTAACGCAAGGTGTTCGGCAAGGTGGCTAAATATGGCTCCAAATTTCGGTTTCGTTTTAGCGAGGGGAAAAAAAATGTGAGTAAATGTTCTTCTGTTGGCCCAATATTCAGTTCAGAGAGTCTGATCTGTCAGCCAAACATTCATCCTGTGAGCTCCAGTATAATCAGAGCTCTGATCAGGGTTATAAACAGTTTTCATTGTGATTTCTTCTCAATAAAATCTGCGAGTCTCCATGTTGTCAAACTCCCTGGGAACGAGCAGCTCTCCTTCCCACTGTGCCGATGAGTCACGTGACACTTAACGTAGTCAGCACACCAAATATGGAAGAAGCCGACAAACTCAGCGTAAACGCATCGAAGTCGGCGAACATTGGAGGCCCTTCGGAAAAAAAAAAGTCCCGAATTTCCAGAAGCCACGGTGGCTGTGTCCTCGCCAGACGTTTCCACCGAGGACGAGTCCGGAGGTTCTGGCCTGGTTCCTCGGGAAGAGGACTCGGCTGCAGGGCCACCAGCGGGGCCGTCCTGGACCCGAGGAACCACGGCAGAACCCCCCGCCTCGACCTCAGCGGATACATGACATGTAGAAGATCATGCAACTCTCTAATCTTTGTTTCAAAGAGTGAGCAGTAAAGCCCTGTGCATGATTCTGTCCTTCCTGGCCCCTTTTCCACCAAAGAGGTTCCAGGGCTGGTTCAGAGCCGGTGCCTGACTTTTCCACCACCCGAGCACCGGGCCAAACCGGTTCCAAACCGGTTCCAGGCAAGCACCAACTTCGAGCAGAACCGATGACGCGACCCACCACGTCATTGGTGGGGTTTTTTTTGGGTTACAGACCCAAACGGGAACAGCGAACGTTATGAACCGCCATTTGTAAAACAAAAATCAGCTGGTCGCATCCTCAGTGAATAAAAAAGCAGTGTGGAGGCTAAAAACCAGCAGCATCCATCTGGGCTTCATCCGAAGTCCAGAACAAGTTGGAAGGAGCTGCTCGAACAAAGCCGGTGTTCGAGAAAATTCAGTCACGTGATCACGTCTTACGCTGACGTCATGACGTGGCTCTGACTCGGCTCCACTTGGCTCTCAGCTGATGGAAAAGCAAACCGGTTCTTTGTTGGAACCAGTTAAGGACTGGCTCTAGCTCCAGCACCGAACCAGCAGCAGGTTCTTTCTGGTGGAAAAGGGGCACCTGTGATTGATTCAGTCAGCAGCAAACCGATACTGTTTTCAGAGCATCAGAGCGTTTATTTAGAACACGGAACGATCAGAATATGATTTGAGATTTGAGATAATCCGTCTTTAATTCACACAATGTAAACTACATTCTTAAGATGTATAAAGCCGTGTATGATGCTGCTGTTAGCTTTGCCAGGCTGGGTTGGATTATAGTAGGGCAGGAAGAACAGCTTGGGAATTTGCAAATTGCAGAAAAAAATGTTGACATCTTGCAATTTTGCAGAAAACAGAAAAAAAAAAAAATTCAAACCCTGATAATAAAATATGTTTCAGGATCAGTAATCAACTTTCTACCCTGAGTAACTTAGAAACGGTAAAATCAGATCATTTTTAGGAGCACCAATGAGTCATCCTCGACATTTGCTGTGTTTCAGAAAGATGAAGACAGCTGGAGAATATTTAGACATGATTTTTTTCCCCCTGGGCGATCTTCATGTTTTCTCCTCAAAATAACACACAGATTTTAAAATAGTGCATGTATCTGCCACCAATGAGAAAAAAAACCTCGTCCAAACAGAGTCAGCGACGTCCGAGACGCTGCGTGAGACGTGCAAAAAATGAAACAAAGATTTTGTCGCCCCCTTTGGCCGAGCGGTGCGATAACAATAAAGCAACGGTGCACAAAATGTGTGTCAGATTTAATTTGCGGTTAAATTTCAGTTGTGTAACTTCCATTATGAGGCAAAGGAGGAGAGAGCAACTTTTCACAAAATGTAAAAACACACAGAGTGCTGTGATTAAATATTTTATAATACGATTACATCCGGAAACAGTGATAACAGCTGAGAGTCCATTAAAGTTAAGCCGGGATTTTACAGAGAAAAGTACAGAGAGAGAGAGAGAGAGAGAGAGAGAGAGGGAGGGAGGGAGAAACTGACTTCTATACTTGGTAATTAAACGTCTTAACAACCGGCAGCACTTTCAGGGAATTATATAAAATCAAGAACAAGGAAAAAAGTCCACACGTTGAATTTCTGCTCTAAAATGTTACATAATGCAGCGTTTTGAAGGTTTTTGTCTGTCTGAGCCTCAACTTTTTTTTTTTTTCTACTTTTTACCATTAAATAAAATCACCGACTTCTACAAGCAGGTCAAAAACAAAAAGGATCTGCTCTAACTTGCATCTCTTTTTTTTGTTTTTTAGTGGCTTATCATATTTCCTAGATGGTCCATATTGTCAAATACGTTCTGCTGTAATTTTGCTTTAACTCAAATGTTGTGAAATATTGTCCACATGATGATAATCCAAGTTTCATTTGATAATTTCTCACCGTATCATAAAACGAGACGGTCCCATGCAGCAGCTGATTGTGACCTGTAGTCGTGTTTCAAAGTTAAGCGCCCTCTAGTGGTCGTGTAAATAACAAGACTACGTTGTAGGGGTTAAAGGAATAGTTCGCATTTTTGGACATCAGCTTCTATGAACTCCTCCCCAGCAGGTTAGTGCATGAAAAGGGATTTTTTTTTTTTTTTTTTTTTACTTCAGGTGTTGCCTGGGAAAAAGGCTCTGGCCTCCTGAAGTGATGAAACAGGTGCTGCCTGCTGGTTTACTGGGGTCCCAAAAATAAAAAAAAAACTTTGCTTCTCAAAACAGCATGCATTCAGAATAGCAACACATTTCTGTCACAAAACCAAAACTCAGACTTCACAATCACTCGGCACCGTTTTTTGCTCCATCAGTATCAGCAGGTATGAGTAGGCTAGATCTCCAAAACTGTGAACTATCCCTTTAAGGGTGCATCAAAGTCTGCGTGAAAACTTTGCTCGGCATAAACTCCAGATACCGACAGAGCGAAACATTAAAATGAAGTTGCGAGTGAATAACGACGTGCTGCCAAAACATGGCGGTGCGTCACCGTAACGCCTGTTTCAGTGACTCAGAGCCCAGAGAGCCGGTGACTGAAGGAGGAGTCATTTTCACCGGAGCGATGACTCGCCCGTCAAATTCAGACACAGACGGCGCCTCCTGTCTGCACTCTGCGCTCGCCCTGTTCGTATCTGAGCAGGTTTTCAGGAAGATTTTACCGAAACGGACCGAATGGAGCAGCATCGCTGGGATTCATGGAGGCGACAGCTGAGCAAAGACTGGACTGTGAGCGAAACACGAGGAAGAAATTTTAATGTTTAATGACCTCACAGACCGCCGTCCTCTTGCGGTGATGTGTTTAATGACCTCACAGATCACCACCATCCTCTTGCGGTGATGTGTTTAATGACCTCACAGACCACCGTCCTCTTGCAGTGATGTGTTTAATGACCTCACAGACCGCCATCCTCCTGCAGCGATGTGTTTAATGACCTCACAGATTGACGTCCTCCTCCGGCGATGCGTTTAATGACCTCACAGACCGGCGTCCACTTGCGGCGATGCATTTAATGACCTCACAGATTGACGTCCTCCTGCGGCGATGCGTTTGATGACCTCACAGACCGCCGTCCTCTTGCGCCGATGCGTTTAATGACCTCACAGACCACCGTCCTCTTGTGGCAGTGCATTTAATGACCTCACAGACCGCCGTGCTCCTGCGGCGATGTGTTTAACGACCTCACAGACCGCCGTCCTCCTGCGGCGATGCATTTAATGACCCCACAGATCGCCGTCCTCTTGTGGCGATGCATTTAATGACCTCACAGACCGCCGTCCTCTTGCGCCGATGCGTTTAATGACCTCACAGATTGCCATCCTCTTGCGGCGATGCCTTTAATGACCTCACAGACTGCCGTCCTCCTGTGGCGATGCGTTTGATGACCTCACAGACCGCCGTCCTCCTGCGGCGATGCGTTTGATGACCTCACAGACCGCCGTCCTCCTGCGGCGATGCATTTAATGACCCCACAGATCGCCGTCCTCTTGTGGCGATGCATTTAATGACCTCACAGACCGCCGTCCTCTTGCGCCGATGCGTTTAATGACCTCACAGATTGCCATCCTCTTGCGGCGATGCCTTTAATGACCTCACAGACTGCCGTCCTCCTGTGGCGATGCGTTTGATGACCTCACAGACCGCCGTCCTCCTGCGGCGATGCGTTTGATGACCTCACAGACCGCCGTCCTCCTGCGGCGATGCGTTTAATGACCTCACAGACCGCCGTCCTCTTGCGGCGATGCGTTTAATGACCTCACAGATTGCCATCCTCTTGCAGCGATGCCTTTAATGACCTCACAGACCGCCGTCCTCTTGCGGCGATGCGTTTAATGACCTCACAGATTGCCATCCTCTTGCAGCGATGCCTTTAATGACCTCACAGACCGCCGTCCTCCTGTGGCGATGCGTTTGATGACCTCACAGACCGCCGTCCTCCTGCGGCGATGCGTTTGATGACCTCACAGACCGCCGTCCTCCTGCGGCGATGCGTTTAATGACCTCACAGACCGCCGTCCTCTTGCGGCTATGCGTTTAATGACCTCACAGATTGCCATCCTCTTGCAGCGATGCCTTTAATGACCTCACAGACTGCCGTCCTCCTGCGACGATGCGTTTGATGACCTCACAGACCGCCGTCCTCCTGCGGCGATGCATTTGATGACCTCACAGACCGCCGTCCTCCTGCGCTGATGCGTTTAATGGCCTCACAGACCGCCATCCTCTTGCTGCGATGCGTTTAATGACCTCACAGACCGCCGTCCTCTTGCGGCGATGCGTTTAATGACTCACAGATCACCGCCGTCTACGTTTTTGGTAACTTTTTGTAACCTTAACCCTTCTGGCACCTTCTCCTCACCTTAACCACGTCTTTTAAGCGACCTCACGACCTCAATGACGCTACAGAGAACGTCACTGTGGCCATTTAGCCGGAAGCCACACATCCTGCCTTCAAAATAAAAGCACTGCTCTTGAATCTGGTTATAGTTCGGTGAGTTTCCAACCCGGCTGTCAGCTCACTGCTTTGGGTCGTATTCGAGCGTTGGAACCGACAACCTACCGCGTGTGGTCGTGTGGGTTGGAGGATTTAAATACAGAAACATCATTTCTCCGTGATCTCGTCTCTTCAGCCTGACGGCCTCATGAACTTTTCCCACCGGTGATGTAAGAGTCACGAAAAGTTTTTAATCATCCCAGCAGCCCGGAAAAATGATGATTCAGAAAAAAGACACGAGAGAAAAAGAAGAGAGGGTGACAGAGAGAGTGAAGGAAACAGGTTCATGGAGAGGTGGAGAAAGAAAACCAGTCATGTGACTCAACACAGTTATAAAAAAAAAAACTGATTTTTTTTTTTTTTGATAATGGAATAAAATTAAATACAGCGAAAATGGTTGATAACACAAGAAATCTGTATTCTTATTCGAGAGACACTTCAGTGAATTTTGATTTTGGCATAACCCGACAGTAATGTTATAAAGAGGAGAGAAAGGGCGAGAGACAAAGAGAATGAGATGGAGAAAGAGAGAGAGAGAAACCCATTCACTGTCAGTGTGTGTCCTTTCACAGACAAAAAAAAAAAAAAAAAAAAAAAAACTCGCATCTGCAAAACATGAGCTGGACGTGAGGGGAACTAAACACAGAGGAGTCGCTCATTTCTTTATAATCTCATGATCGATTATCGATCAGTTATCAGCTAACGTCATCGAGAGGAAACTGGAAAAACACAACAACGTAAAGGTCAAACTGCAAAACGAGAAAACAAACGCAGAGCGAGTCGAGAGGTTCTCTCTCTCTCTCTCTCTCTCTCTCTCCACTTCTCTACCTGAATGAACCACAGCCTGGCCTTGGTAACCATGGCGACGAGCGGCACGCCTGGACTCGTGGGAGGCAGCGGCGGCACGAGAGGATGCGAGTCCCTCACATCGCCGTGGCGACGGAGAGATTTTGTTGTTTTTTTGTTTTTCTTTTCATCATTCGTTTTAATTTCTTTTTGCAGATTTTTTTTTTTTTTTACTTTACAACAGTATTGCTTGAAATTCGCTTTCTTGTTTGTAATTTCTCAAGATTTCTTCCATTTTTTTCCCTGTTACACCTGCATTTTCTTTCCTTGACCACAGTGAAGATCGAGTCGAGGATGTAAACAGTGACGCTTCAAATAAACGTGAACTTCTCTTTTCTCTCTTCTCTTCTCCTTCACTGCTGTTGTCTTTCTTTCTTCCTGTAAAGCCAACTCCGCTATTGAAATCATCTTTACTTTATCCTGCAAATAAAGTCAAACTTATCAAGTCATTTAGTCTTGAATTAAACCTTCATCCCCTTTGTTCAAATCCACAGAACTTTATTTTGAAATTGCATGGAGGAGACTCTGTGCTGCTGTGTGGAAACTTAAGTTTTCTCTGGTTTTTCTAACTCTGAAGCTGCTTAAGTAGAAATTTAAGGCGAAGTTGGGTTAATGGGGTTAAAACTGAACAACAAGCCAGAATAATCCCAGCTGATCCAGGAACAGGAAAGTTGTTCTGCAGAGAGTCGGGTTCTTCAGGCTCGAATCATAAATATTTCCAGCGTTGGGCTGCAGCGACGTTCCTAGTTTACCTACATTTGTCAGTAGCGTGGTCGTAACGTCGCTGTTTTCTAAATCAAACAGCTTTTCAGTCGTGAAACTGTTTTACTGATCAAATATATACATAATGTAGTGTCCACAGAAGCTACATTTTCCCAGGCATTTCTCAACCTTAAACGCAGCGGAGCTTTTGCTGCGGTTTGAAATCTAAGCGGGAGCGGCGGGTGACGTCGCCGCCGCTCACGGAGCTGCATGTGCAGCCGGCAGACGCTCCTCCAGGTGACGTCGCGTACCTGAGCTGACTGAGACGAGCAGGCAGGTGATGAAGGTGAGAGAGGAGGAGGAAGATGACGATGTAGGAAAGATCAGGATGCCTGGCCTGAAACTTTGGAGTGCAGAGGCAGAAACTTATTCTCTCTCTCTCTCTCACACACACACACACACACACACACACACACACACACCATTTTTTGCCAAGCTGCTACTATTCGGCACAGGTTTCTTGTTTTGCTCCTGTGGTTTGAACCAAGTTAATGAGTTTAAACATTGTCACTTAAACATTGTCCTCCAACTGCGCCCTAATTTTAGCAGACATGCAAACACAGGTGCACACACACACACACACACACACACACACACACACACAGTACAGCAGAGCATTAATGGATTACAAAACTGACAAGAGCAGGGGCCTCAAAGTGATCAACAGTGGCCCTTGAGGATTTTATTTTTATTTTTATTTATTTATTTTATTTATTTTATTTTATTTTTTTGCAAATTTTCTGGATTTTTTCCTTTTTTCTTTTAACTGTATTTATTTATTTATTTATTTATTTATTTTACCAGTGCTCAGCTGTTTTTTTGCTATTCACCCATTATCATAAATATAACTGTAATAGTTTGATTTCGGGTAAGTCACTGGAAGTCGCTGCAGTGCAGAAAACACACGAGGGATCGCGTTGACAGTTTGATCAGTTTCGTATACACACGTCCCCCACGTTTTTGTCATGATGTGAAGCATGTTGTGTGTTTTTGTTGCCGTGGTTTGTAGCAGTAAAAAGCAGAGAGAGCTCAGCTTCACCAGCTATTGAACTGATTTTTTTTTTTTTTTTTTTTTGCCTGACAGTTTTATTGATCACTGAGAGCAATGACTTGGAATGAGGTTGGTTTGATGTAAAAAAAAAAGAAAAAAGAAAAAGAAAAAAAAAAGAAAAGAAAAGAAAAAAGTAGCTTTGATGTAGTGAAGCTACATTTTGTCGTTACATTGTAGCTCATCTTGCTACGTTTCTCTGGTGGGGAGTGAAGCTTCATGTAATGTAGAGGAACATTTTCCCAGTAGCTTGCCCAACACTGACTACGGCACAGGGATTCATTCTAGTTTTGTTTTTTCAAATCAGATGATTCTGTGTGGAACCTTCCAGAATAAAGAAAACCTGATTTAAGAACAAAATAGTTTTTTTTGTGTGCGCCCAGATCAGCTCTGTTTGCCTTGACGTGTGGAAACCGGATGTTATTTTGGTTTGCTGCCGTTCATGCAGATTATAATAGAAGTGGAAATGAAAATGTGTTGTTTTATTTTGTCCTTCGCGGTGACGTGTTTCAGAGTGTTTCTTTGATAAGATTAGCAGGGCAAGATCTTGATTTGATTTGAGTGGGAGACTTTGAAATCATTGAAAACCTGATTGAGAAGGAAACATTTGCCTTTGCAGAACATTTGGATACAGCTGGTCACTAATAAAACACATGTTGTGTTATATTTTGTTGCCATGGACACTGTAGTCTTAATTAAAAAGTTAAAAAATGAAGTTACCAGTTGGTTTAAAAAGCCTTTTGCATGCAGAGATGATCTTATTTCAACAAAACAACCGTCTAGTTCTTAATTTGATGCACAGAAATCATGACGGACACAATGGACTGAACTGAACAGCAAGCACACACACACACACGCACACACACACACTGGAGCGAGGCAGATTCCAGGTTCATGACATCACCAGACAACCTCTGGCTGCCGGCCAATCAGGACGCTCTGCCTTCACTTCTCTCCTCGTTCCTCGTGCGCGTGACATTCAGGTTCAGCCGCCAAAATAATAATAATAAAAAAAAAAAAAACTGAGGAAAAGGCCGTGAGAAAACAAAACATAACAGCAGGAGAGAGGAGAGGAAGAGGAACATGAGAGAAAAGGTGAGACGAGAAGTATAAGAGTAGAAAAGAGAAGACAATAAAAGAGGAGAGGAGAGAACGAAGTTAAAAAAAAAACATAAAAGAGAAGAGACACCAATGAGAAGGCAAAAGAAGAAAAGACAATAAATGGAGAGAAGAGAAAAACGTAGAACAGAACAGGAGAGAAAACACTAAAAAAGAAAGAGAAGAAATGGAAAAAACTGAGGTCAGAGGGGAGCGGTGCATTTGGGTGCTTTACAGAATGTGGGAAAGCAGACGAACGAGGCCGCTTTGATTCAAAACGATCAAATTCACAGTATCATCGCATTCTCAGGATCCTCACGGCATCGGTGCTTTTTGTCTTCTGGGTCGCCGACGACACAACTCGTTTGACGCTGTTGGTCAAACAAGGTCTGTTGTCAGATGGCCCCTGAACGCACCACCAACTTCAAAAAGTCCTGAAAACACAACAGTGCTGCTGCTTGTAGGAAAACTACCGTGGAGGACTTTATTCTGGTGATGGAAAACTGGTGTTTGAAGTCTCTGAAAGTTCATTTTCATATCGTAGTGGAATGAACGGAAACCAGCGGGAGGAAAAATGATACGGCCGGCGTGAAACACCACAAACATGATGACATCAGGACCTTATATCTGATGTTTCAGCGTGAGCTAAACAAGCTGCAGGCTGACAAACACGACGACTGACTCCGCTCTGTTTCACTGTCCTGCCTCAAACGCAGAATAAATTCCTGAGAGGAGCGTCGGCGAGCGCCGGTCGAGGCCGCACGCCGACAGACGGTGAATGTTTAACCGGCAGGGACAGACTCTGGCATTCCAGGAAGCTTTCAGGCCTTTTTAAACTGTAACCTGCTGAAACGGAGACAAACAGCACCGACCGAGAGGCGCACACATCTCATGTTCATCCAGCAGGAGAAAATGTGAGGATTATGTTCCTCCAGCTTGAGGGGGATTACGTGGCGACAGCGCGGAGAGACATGAATCACAATCAGACATGAATGAAAAAAAAAAAAAAGAAAACGAAACGAAATCAAGATAAAGACAAACGCAATTTCAAAAGTCACGTTATGAGTTTGACTTTCTGCAGTGGCGGCACAAGATTGTGTGTGTGTGTGAGTGTGTGTGTGGGTGTGGGTGTGTGGGGGGGGTCAGTATGACGGCATACAGGGGAGGGGAACTTCCCACCGGTTTCCTAACTGCACCCCCCCCCCCTCGCCTCCGTCCTCCTACAGGAACAGAAAAGTGACATAATATCTGTAACTGCAGCTCACAGCTACAGGAGACAGGAGGCAAAAAAAATCAAAATGTAATTATTTGGACGATTTAGTGCCTAAAACAAAACTTCCTGACGGAGCTTTTATTCTGAAAATGTGAAACTGTAGCCTCTTTTTCCTCGTGGCTGATTCCCTGCTCTCCCTTCACATCTCTGTCTCGCTCAAACCCGAGATTTTAAAGATATAACGCGATAACTGATCTCATCATGAGAGATGTGATCGTCTCTCATGACAGGTTACCTCATCGTAACATGAATCATTTCTCCTGATATTATCGATCTTGTTGAGAATGAGAAGTGCTGTGAGATAATCTGCCTCGTTATAATGACAAATGTCTTAATGAGATAATTTATCCCATAAGAAGAAACATCTCATAGCATGACATTTCATTTTATAACGAGGCATAACAAAACGTCTTCTCTCGTTATGACATGAAGCTCGTCGAGCTGCTGTCCTCCGACAGATTACTGACGTTATAACAAGATAATTTATCTCATTATACAAAAAATTTTCCATGTTATAACGAGTTTATCTTGTATGAAACGTTATCCTAATATTGAGATAAGTGATGACACGTTATCATCTAATTTTCCATGTGATCTCGTTATAAAATGAGACATTTCTCCTTATGAGATGATTGATCTCGTTATAATGAGAAGTGTTTCATGTTAGATTGATATAATCTCCCCCATTATACTGACAAATATGTCACAATGAGATTAACTGATCTCATAAATGCAACATTTATAACACAATAACTCATATCATTATAACATGAAATGTTTCTCGTTATGACTCAATAAATGATCATAATGAGAAAAGTCTCATATCTCATTTTTAACGAGATGTTGTTAATATGAGATGATATTTGTCACATGAAACGTTTCCTCTTATGAGTTGATTGATCTCATTATAAAAAGTGTTTCATGTTACGAGATAATCTGCCTCGTTACACTGACAATCTGTGTGTATCCTCCCCTGCGGAGTGCCTCAAGGCTCAATCCTTGGGCCAATTTTATTTATGCTGTACTTGCTCCCCCTTGGATCTATTTTTAGAAAACACGGTGTCTCCTTCCACTGTTATGCAGATGACAGTCAAATCTACCTGCCTTTGTGGCGAAACAGTCCTGACTCCTTAAAACCTTTGTTTGCACGCCTGGAAGATGTCAAAGCATGGCTGGCTTTAAACTTTTTAAATTTCAACAACAACAAAACTGAAGTCATGCTGTTTGGTCCCAGCAATGTACACGTGTTTCCTCCTGGTGATCCGGGCCCCCTTGAACCTTTCGTGAAGCCAACTGCTACCAATACAGGGGTGAAAATTGACTCTGACCTAAAAATGGACAAACAGATAAATGCTGTGGTGGGAAAGAGCTTTTTTCAGGTTAGGAGGCTGTCCAAGGTCAAACTTTTTTTTTTATTGCGTTCTGTTTTTGAAACGTTAGTTATGCATGCTTTTATGACATCCCGCCTTGACTATTGGAAAGCCTTGTATGTCGGCGTTAGTCAGGCCTCCATCTCCCGCTCACAGTTAGTCCAGAACGCTGCTGCTCATCTGCTAACTGGTACACGTAAGCAAGAGCACATCACCCCTGTACTGGCCTCCCTCCACTGGCTTCCTGTGCCTTTTAGGATTGAGTTTAAAGTTTTAGTTTGTTTTTAAGTGCCTAAATGGTTTGGCACCCACCTATCTCTCCGACCTGTTGGAACCCTATGTTCCTTCAAGGTTCCTCAGGTCCTCCGATCAGCTTCTCCAGGTTGAAGCTCAGGGGAGACCGGGTTTTCAAAGTGGCAGCCCCAAAGCTGTGGAACGAGGTGCCTCTGAGTGTTAGGGAGGCCCCACTCTGCAGGTGTTTACATGACGCCTAAAGACACATTTTTATTCCTTGGCTTTTAAAACACAGCCTGAGTGACTGCTCATGTGACACCATGTATGTTATATGTACTTATGTGTTATTTGTTTGTTTTGTCTTTTAACCTGTACAGCACTTTGGTTCAACTTTGTTGTTTTTAAATGTGCTATATAAATAAAGTGGTATGGTATGACAATCTCATAACGAGATTATTTCATACCAGTAAACATTTCATCTTACAACAACATATCTTAAATATCATTACAACATATATAACGAGATAACTTATAATCTCATTGTACTTAGAAATGTTTAATGTTATAATGACACGTCACAACATTTCTTCTAATACTGAAATAAATTATCTCGACACATTTTTATCTCGTTACAACATGAGACATTTTTCCTCATGACCAGATAATTCATGTTGTTATAATGACAAACATTTCATGTTAAAATGAGATAACTTGTCAATAAATATCATGTTAACAACATAATAGATAGGTGACATAATGACATAAATTTTGTGATCGATAAGTTCCTCGTTATGACGCTGCCGTGCATTTCGATCACCTTGTTTACTTCCTTTGTTTGTTTGTTTTCTGTTTACAGTGAAATCCACAACAGGAAGTGAGGCGGCGCTGAAACGGAGCGGCTGCAGGATCGGCGCTCCACTTTCCAAGCGGACAGAGAAGTCGGCCGGGAGTTTGTTTGTGATTCACACAGAAACAGGAAGTGAAGAGCGCTGACGCAGCAGCAGCACCACCGAGGAAGAGCGGCTTCCCTGTAAAGAGCCTTTCCGCTGCTCTGCTTGTAAACGCCAGAGAACACAGCCAGTGAAAGTGTGTGTGTGTGTGTGTGTGTGTGTGTGTGTGTGTGTGTGTGTGTGTGTGCTGTAGACGTCCAGCAGTTTTATTTTACAATTAAATCCCAGAATTTTTCCACAACTTCACATCAGATTTTAATGACTCTATTATTGCTGTGAAACATAAAGCAACAATTAAATTTTTTTTCACTGTTTAATTGAATTTAACATATTTTATTTTATTTTATTTTATTTAGGACTTGCAGGTGTTTATTTAAGGGATCATATTTTGGTTTGTGAGGGTTTTTTTCTCTAAATTATCCCTTTAAAATTTTCACTGTTTAATTTAACAATTATTTTATTTAATAATTTAATACTTATTTTATTTTATTCTAGTTTGTTGGATACTTTTTCCCTCCAAATTAACCCTTTAATTTTTTCACAGTTTAATTTAATTTAATTTAATTTAATTTAATTTAATGATTTTACTTTTTATAGCTTTTATTTTATTTCAAACAGCTGCAAAGAGTTTGTGTTTCATTATAACGCTGCATATCAAGCAGACAGGTAAGCGAATCTGTCCATGCAGAATTAAATTTCCTCCAAGGCTTTTCTTTTTTTTGGATTTATCTGTGGTTAACTTAGTGGGGGCCGAGGGGCCGAGGGGCAGAGGGCCGGGGGGACTGGGGTTACCTCAACCTTAATTCCAAAGTTGTAAATGTTGGAGCTCTTTCTTATGACCTCTTGGGATTTTGAAAGACAGGGCGTTTGTTTGAGTGTTTGGGCTGCCGGGTTTTAGAGTGACGGGTCTCCGGTCCGACGCCCGGTCAGCTCCGCGTGGCGCGTCGGCCTCGTTCCTCGGTGACGTCACACTGAGAAACAGGAACAGAGAGCGAGGCGGGGTGGGAACCATCTGACCTCTGCTGTGACCTTCAGCGTTACGACAGCGAGGCTGGACCATCCTTCTGCTCCTGTGTGTGTGTGTGTGTGTGTGTGTGTGAAAATGTCCCAACCCAGTGTGTCAAAAAAAAAAAAAAAATCTTCAACTGATGTTTGGTCAGTTGAAGCTGCCGTGCTTTCAAACGAAAATCCAGTCAGAGAAAAAGTTTTTGTGGAGCGAGTCGGATTCATCCTAGTTGGCGGCTCCATAAACCTGGTCGCTGTTCATATTTTGATGGACGGCTCAAGAGACCAATGAGAAGCCGGTGGGCGGGTCTTACTGGCTCCGCCCCCTTTCCCACGACAATCTACCTGTCTGTCTTCAAACTGTAAACGCAGCAGACATTCAAGAGCTTTTTCCTCTTTTTCATCAGGTCACAGAGGCACACTTCACTCCAGTGCTGCTGCTGCTGTGTGTGTGTGTGTGTGTGTGTGTGTGTGTGTGTGTGTGTGTGTGTGTGAGAGCAGGTGGTGCTAGATGTTGTGAGATAAGGCCGGCAGGAAGCGGAAGCCCGAGCTGCCACAGCTAACACGAGAGTGAGAAGTCGACTTTTCGGCTCCATCAGCTCACGCAGACGAGAAAAACACAGCAGACACGTGAAACATGGAGCATGAAAACACCGGAGAAACATTCCTGTGACGTCACCGAGACAAACTTCCTGTCTGATCCACCGTGGAAAAAAGGAGCTGCAGAGCGGAGGAAAAAAACGACCAGAGCATGTGGACAGTGAAGGCAGCGTCGGTGAGGATCTGGATGCAGATTCAGAGGCTCTTCCATCCTGCTGCAGAAACAGTTTTGGAGGAAAAACTGAAATAAAGCACCGAAGTGGGCGGGGCTTCCAGGAAAAATCCGGTTCTTTCATTTTTTTCATATATGTCAAAACAAAAAGGACATCTGGTTCCACCTTTACAGATCATTTTGTGTTTTAAACATTAAAGAGACCACAGGCTGGATTCCTTAAATGTCTTGTCAATCTGTTTAAATACACTCTTTATAATCAGTTTATAATCTATTCTGTTTATTTCAAATTTTAATCTCTTATTTTTTTATGCAAATTAGCATTGGCTACAAACACGATGATACTTGGGAAGCTGTTTCCACTTTGTCCCTGTGCAGCACGTCGGTCAAATAAATCAAAATTAAATAAACAAAATGACACTTGTTAGTTATTATTCTTGGTGTTGTTTGTTAGCTCAGCTCTTGCTGGTGAATCTCACAGATTCACGGTGCAAATGGTTGTCACGTAACCATGGTAACTTCTGCTTGTAACAGGACGATAGCGTGCGGAGGAGGTAGCAGCAAAGCAAGAACTGTTTAAAGGGACAGTACGCGAAATCGAGACTCAGCTGACTGAAAAAAAAAGTGGAACAAGCGTGTGATTTCAGCAAGTTGAGGTCGGTGATGAGAACCGCGTGGACTCTAATTCAGATTTTGAGCTGATTCCACATGTTTGGCCGAGCTGAGTCTAAAGGATACTTACTTCAGTTTTGCGTAATGCACCTTTAAATGCTGAGGTGCCTAATGCTAGCCAATGGTGGTTTGTTTTGCTTTGTTGCTGCTTAAAACTTAAAAGACATCCACGTTAAATCCAAGAGTTAGAAGCATGAATTTTGTCCCTGATGTGTCTCTGTCTCTTCTGTGATCAGTTATGTTGAATTTTATGGCATTAAAATCGTTGTCTGTGTTAGTAGAAAATATCAGCGGTCGGCGTATTCACTACACAAAATAATGGTACAGGCGTTTACAGGAAAAACCAGAGATTGTCTATAGAGGGAGACACTCGACAAGAATCTGTGTTTCCACCTCCAGGGGGCGACGCAGAGTCTAAACAGAGTCAAATGAACAGCGGCCGAAATCAGCTCTGCAACTGATAATATTTTTTTCCATGCTTTGGTAAAACTGTATGACGGCATATTAGGGCCACTGTAGGGAAAAAAAATTATGGAGGAGGGGGAGGAGGGGGTAATATTCCATGAGAAAAAAATCTGAATTTCCAAGAAAAGAATTCACAAATTTATCAGATAAAAAACTAGAAAATTCTGAGATTATAAAGTCACAAATGTCCAAAGAAAACAACTCGGAGAAACTGTTTTTCTTTTACTTTTTTTGGTCAAGGAACCACATGGATTCAATTTGCAAATTTGGATCAATAACGTTCCTTGATACCGCCAGTGGTGGTTCTGCCGATGTTGCTGCCCTAGGCGAAGTTACTGCCTTGCGCCCTTCCATGTTACTACTCCTACTCCTACCCCATACAAGCCCGGGCGGCTGCCTGCTTCACCCATGTCAAAAACCGCTACTGCACACCGCCGTAAGAAATGAGCAGCTGCTGCTTAAGAAGATCCACATTTCTATGGATCCAAATGTGGAACCATGTAGGAACCAAATGGTTTGTTCTCCTCTGGTTCTGCAGCCAGTCAGCAGCACAGAACCTCAGTGTGAGTGGAAATCTGCTGAAACTGACGTCATTTTACAGCCACGGATTTCACCTCAGTGGATAATTCTGTCTGCATAACAAAATTTTGACCATGACAGCCACTGATCGATATTCGAAATCAAATGTGGTGATCATTTTGTAGCATTTAGCCCCACTGACCGCTAGATATTCTACTCTGTCTGTTTAAGCAAGTGCTCAGTGCTGCCCCCAGTGGCCAAAAGGCTGAACTGCACTGTTTATTTCTGTCACATAGCTGCCAGCGGGCGCTTGGCTTCCTCTCGCTCTCTAAAGTCTTTGGTTCAACACTTGTTTTCTGCATGATTTCTGTTTTTCGTGGTGAGGTAAACCATGAAACGCTGCAGCTTCACACATTCACGACCTCGCACACAGCCAATCAGAAGTCTCCTTTCTGTCTTACCTTCTGGTCCACGATGGAGCAGACGAGCTCTCTGACGGCGGACAGCGACAGGTCGCCGGCGTCCAGGCTGACCGTCTCCCTGGTGAGTCCGATCTGCAGCAGGAAGGACACGCCGAGCCCCGAGCCCCGAGAGCCCGTGGGGCTGGGAGCCGCCTGGCTGCCATTGGACAGCCGGCCGAGCAGCGTGGCGGGGGGGCTGGGCGACGGCGACGGGGTGGGCGGGGCGAAAGACCGCGGGGAGGCCAGCGGCGGTGGCGGTGGTGAGCTGTTGGCGGCCGACATCGGCTGGCGTGCTCGTCGCTGACGTCTTCGGGGCGGGCGAGCGGCGTTGGGGAGGGGGGAGGTCACTCACTCGTTTGTCAGCAAAGCGTCTCGAGGCCTCGATCCGCCTGCCGCACTTCACGTTTCTCACCGCTGAACTCCTGCGAGGGACGGCTCCGCCCACCGCCGGGCATCTCTGACGTAAACAAGAACTGATGAGTCAACAAATCAGCAGCACTCAGGGTCCTTCGCTGTTCTTCTTTAAAAAAAAAAAAAAAAAAAAGGAAAAAGGAAAAAGGTAAAATCCTTAATCCTGACGGCAGGTAAAAATGGTGGATTCTTCCTTTAATGTGAGCAGAAGACAGGAAACTGAAGCAGATCTGGAGTTCCTCTGCGCTGCGTTCACTGGCTGCATCTGCTCAGGAAAAAAAAAAAAATTAAATGGTTAATTATCTCTCTAAAAAAAAAAAAAAAAACATGAAAACAACATTGAATTTCAAAGGAAAGGGAGCAAACTTACATCCAGATTACATCATATTTCATAATTACAGTATATTAATGCAGTAAGAGGTTAATAAAAACATCATTAAGTACAATAACATCATTATAAACTGCGCACCCACAGCCGCTGAGTCCCTAAAGGAATATCACAGGACCACAGTGACCCACAGGAGATTAAATAATATTACAACAATAAGGCCAAATCTGAATTCCCGATGGGAATATTACAGGATTATTATAGGTGATATGGGATTAAAAACATGCTATCAAGTATCACAAGATAACTGAGCCCCACAAACACAGAAATTCAAAAGCTTATAAGAAAATTGCATGAATATTATAAAACACCATAGGAAATTTACAACAATAATAATAATAAAAAATAGGCTTAACGCTGGCACTGTAACGCTGTAGAAATATTACAGTGACACCATAAGAGTTTTTTTTTTTTTTTTTTTTTAATATATAAATAAATAAACACACAGTATTGCGTGCGGGAAGGCCAGCATCCCTATCGATTATATTGACAGGCGGTTCAGAGCCGCGGGCACAGCAGCGAGACCTGCCGCACAAACACCGGCATTTCTCATCTCCGCTGCGGCTTTTGCGCAAAGTTTATCTCTGATTACCGACCTGCAAGCTTTCTAAAGCTGCTTCAGACAAAACCAAGAGTTTTTCTTTCTCTTCTTTTCCAAACAGTGCAGCTCCATCAAACAGAGCAGACAGAGAAGCATCGATCAGACAGACATACAGACAGACAGAGACAGACAGACAGACAGACAGCAGCCTTACAACCTCAGAGACCCGCACCGCTACTGTTCACTTTATTTGGGTCAATGGGTTAATAATAATAACAATAATAAGCCTAATAATGATGATAATGATAATGATAACAGTAATAATAATAATGGCTTGGTTCAACTTTCACATCTGGATGTGACCATGCGCACATCTGGATTTTTGCCCTTTAATTGAATTTGTGAAAGCTATTTGTATAAAAAGTGCGCCTGTGCAGTTGTTATCCGTAATTTTTTTGTTGTGTTTTGTTTCCCTGTATCTTTTCCCAGGCGGGACGTCCTCAGGTTGTGCTGCTCGGTAAAGTGGGGGAAGAGTTGAAGTATGAAGCCGTCATTACCTCTGAGAGCAGGGCGGATTTCCAAACGTCCACCGCTGCAGAGACACACGGAGAAATGAGTTTTAATTCCCGTCCAGCAGCAGCAGCAGCAGCAGCGGCGGCGGCTGGCTCTCAGCTCCCGGCTCTACCGGTTCCTCCTCTCCTGTGTAGCGGGTCTTGGGGCCTGAGGAGGAAACAAAGCGGGCAGCCCGGCCGCTGTTTTCTTCTCTTTCCTCTCTCCAAACTTTTCCTGCTGGCGGCGGTGCGGACGGCAGCTCCCTCGATGCGGCTCTGAGGCTCCGCGGCGGCGCTCAGAGGAACCAGCCGAGCGCAGAGAGAGGAGGCAGTGCGAGAGGGATCACTCCTGCGCTGTTTCCGGGTACAAAAAAAAGAAGCAAAACACAACAAGTGGGGTTCAAGAAAAAAGGGATCACCACAAGAAATTAAGAGCGAAAACACTTATTAAAGACTTACAATACACAAATAATAGACAAGTAAATAGATGAATATAAATTTTAAAAAAAATAAATATAGGACAAGTACAGTGGCATATGGGGGTCATTGTAGGAGGAAAAAAAATACAGAGGTGGGTTAGGAGGGAGGAAAAAAAAAAAAAAAAAAAAAACTATTCCCAAGATTAAATTTGTACACTTTTAAGAGAAAAATCTCAGAAATTTATGAGAGAAAAACTTGAAAATTCCAAGATTATAAAAAAAAAAACTCAAAAATTAGTGTGCTGGCCTAAAATCACCAGGATTTACTTCTTATTAAATCCCATAGTATAAGAAAAAATATATTTCTGAGCTTTTTTCTCATAAATTTGTGACTTTATAAGCTCAGAACTTTCAGATTTTTTCCCATAAATTTGTGACTTTTTTCTCGTAAATTTGCCACTTTAATATGAGAGAATAGACTTTTTTTTCTTGCAAATTTACAACTTTAATCCTGGAGATTCTGAGATTTTTTTCTGTCTTTGGCCCTAATTAGCTGCTGTAGGACAAGAGAAAGAGCTGTCACCAAGACAAACCATAAAAACAGCAGCACAATTTACAAAGAACAATAAAGAAACCATGAAACAGACACACCAAATTACACAAAAATAAAACATGAACCATCAAGGCTCTGGAGAGCGCAAATCATTTCAGTTTTTAGAATTTAAAATAATTTCCTGAAAACATTCACAGTAACCAGAGGTGACCTACAGCGCCCCCCAGACTTTACTGTCTCAAACTGAGTGATTTAACAACGAGAGGAATCTTCACAAACACATTTCACTTTATTTCTTTGAGAATATTTTGGGGAACAAACATCCTGAGTATTTTATTCCAGTGGGATCTGCGTGTTCATAGATCATGTGGACTGACAAAGCGCCACACGTAAAAAAATATCATAACCCAGTCCGGCACATAAACTACTTTTTTACGGCACTGCAAATAAACGTCACCTACCTGCAAACCTCAGCAGCCAATCAAATTTCTCCAGACTTTTAGAGCCCCACCCACAGCAACAAGAACCCAGAAGGACTGCACAGACATCAAATGTCCCAGCTGAGCGCCACCTAATGGCAGCACCATGTAAGTGCTGTTCCGTTCAGATTTATCCGAAAGCTCTATGACACCATGATTGCACTTTTCCACACTGTCTGAACGCCTTTTGCAAGCAAACTCAGTGGATTGCAACATATCTTGTCATTTAAACTGTAATTATTTTGATTTACATAGTACTACTGATTTATCATAATTTTGTTGATGATGGGAAGCTCATATGTTTCCCATGTGACATGAACCCATCAAATCACTTTGGACTTTACCCTCCAAATTGTTCATGTGGAAAACAGCCCACAGTTTTCTAAAGTTGTAGTTAAGTCATTCAAGACAGTAAATGAGAAGACAGAAGTGAAAGGTCTCTCGTTGCCCGGACGCTTTCTGAACTGGTGCTCCCACAAAAGAGATGTGATTACTGTTGACAACATGTAGGCTGAGCTTTTATTTGGACCACATGACACCAAAGCCACATGTTTTGGAAGTACTGGTGTTTGGAGATCACGTTTATATACAAACTTATATAAATCTGTAGATAGATAGATAGATAGATAGATAGATAGATAGATAGATAGATAGATAGATAGATAGATAGATTTTTACCAGCTAAAAATACAGAGGAAAAACATAAAACCTGCAAAACTACACGAGGAGAGTGCATACATGAAGGTTCTCTCACTTTTTAAGATCGGATGATACTCTTTCCCCCTGCAACTAACTAGTGAGTCATCTTTCCCACTATACACGATCTTTGTGCAGACCTCGCTCCAGCAATAACAGAACAACAAGGCCTTGTGGGGGATGTAGTCCCGATGGTTTCCGTCTTGACGACAACACGACCATGAGAAAACTCCACTACCCAGGGTGCAAATCACGCGACACAGCTACTTAAACTGAAATTATCCTCTTTACATTGGAGAAAAGTATTGTCCCGTTATTTTGTTTCAGTTTAAGAACATACAAAACACGTTAATAAGGTGATGGAGTCTGCGTCCGCTGGCGGCGCGGAGGAGGACAGTAGTGCTGCGGTGAAAGTAGAGCGGAAGGGCTGGTTGTCCAAACGCAGCCGCTTCACGAGCCGCTGGAGACGGACGTGGTTCGAGCTGAAAGACGGTCAGCTGCTGTACGGACGGAGCGAGGAGGTCAGAGAGCCGCCGCTTCCACAGAAACTAAAGCGGAGTCTGGTGTAAAACTGCGTCCGTCACGGGTTGTTGTCGCGCCGTTCCCATGGCGACGGGCGCCTGCAGCCTGTTGCGTCGGAGCTCCGCTGGAAGTTCAGCTCAGACAGACACCAAAAAACTGCAAATTTCTCTTAAATATTTTTCCATATTCAAATTCAATTCAGTATTTAAAGTTGAATTAGATCATGTAGTTCCAAATTCAATCGTGTAAACTCCCCTAATACCTTTTGAATAGGCCAGTTTCAGCCGTTTAACTCGATTTGCTTTGATCCCTGTGTCTTGCGTTGCATTTTAGTCCAGTCATTTTATGAAAAACCCTAGGACAAATTGCAAGAGAAGCAAACTCAACTGATTTTGTATCCTCAGTTTGTCCTGAGTGAGGGGAAAAAAGTCCCAAGAAATCCCATTGGTGGAAAGTTTTGAAAATCACCTATTTATGACCATATAATACCAAAAAACACTGTTTTTAACACACAGGGGAAAGGGGTTCAACATTTGACTTTCAGATATCACTATAAAAATTCACGAGATGATTACACACACAAAGACAAGAAAAAAAGTCAATTACAAGTTCTTTGAATTATTCTGTTTTCACATGCATATCACACATTATCTGATTTGATATGCGCTAATAAGGAATATAAGGAATAAATGCCAGAACAGATATTTAAACAGTGAATTAAAAGGTTACTATATATATATTAACCTTTTAATTTACTGTTATATAGTAACCTTTTAATTCAAGGTTACTTTATACATAGTAACTTTTTAATTCACTGTTTAAATGTCTCTTCTGGCATTTATTCCTCATATTCCTTATTAGCGCATATCAAATCAGATAATGTGTGATATGCATGTGTAAACAGAATAATTCAAAGAACTTGTAATTGACTTTTTTTCTTGTCTTTGTGTGTGTAATCATCTTGTGAATTTTTATAGTGATATCTGAAAGTAAAATTTTGAACCCCTTTCCCCTGTGTGTTAAAAACAGTGTTTTTTGGTATTATATGGTCATAAATAGGTGATTTTCAAAACTTTCCACCAATGGGATTCCTTGGGACTTTTTCCCCTCACTCAGGACAAACTGAGGATACAAAATCAGTTGAGTTTGTTTCTCTTGCAATTTGTCCTAGGTTGACCCAAATTTTGGCCTAAAATTACTGGACTATTTAGCAATCTACCTTTTTACATGAATTTAATATGCACACTCTTGCATCTTAAAAAGACAAACAGTACCCCTGTCAGACTGATTTTTGCAAATGCTTAAACCGATTTAAAAATCGGTTTTAAAATCAGTTATCCAGGGAAAAAAAGATGATTTGAGTCAAAGTGAGTGTAAATCAGGCAGGAGATGGTGGACTAGCACCAGTTAAGATTACTAATCTGTCATGTAATTATCTAAAATACATAATCTGTGATATATTTTTTGTCACAACTCAGGGATTTAGATCCTGTTTTCCCTCTGGTGTTAGGTAAGGATGTGATGGCAGGTTATTATTTATTTATTTATTTATTTATCTATCCAGTTTTTGAGTTATTTATTTGGGGCCTGGCTGGGAAAATGTGTGCATGAGTGAAAGTCTCCACTTCCAGTTATATCTCAACATATTGATAGAAAATAATCAAATGGATCCCTTGATTTAGGCTAATAGAAGCCTGAAAAAAATCTGTGTTTGGATGAAATGAAGAATATTTCCATAGTATTAACCACTTTATTATCGAAATCAGTGCCCAAATTTGTTGTTGCAAATGTAGTTTTATTTTGAGTTGTGAATTCAGGGTTTTGTCAGAGGTCAGCAGTTGAAAAAGGTAAAACTGAGGGGTGTATTTATGGTTTTGTACATGTGTGATAGAGCAGTTTTCACGTTGCGTGGTTAACATAACGCTGTGCTTTGTTCAGTATCAAAGTCCTCATGAAATGACCTCACATGACCTCCGCTTCCTTTCTTAAACAGTGACGTCATCCTGCATGAGTGGGTGTGAATAAAAAAGTCAGCCAGTTAAACCTTCACAGATCTTTAAACATCCCCTCTCATCCACCTTAAACCTCGTGTTTCTCAGCCAAACCGAGGTCCTGTTGGTTTGAACTTGTGAATGATCCTTCCCTGCATCCATGTCCCACCCAAACTTCCTGTTCCAACAGGAAATACATCAGATCCAGACAGTGGGAGTCCCTGTCATGGGCTCTTTAAAGGGAAGCCGTCAGGTGTAACCAGAGCAGCCACGTGGCGTGTCCTGTTTGATTGCAGAAGCCGGTGAAGAGCATCGACCTGACGGGGGCGGTGCTGGAGACCGAGGAGGGTCCCGGGACCTTTGGGTGGACGATCACAACCAGAGACAGTAAACGCACCTTCCACCTGCGGGCCGGCAGCGCGGCGGAGCAGAACAGCTGGATGGTGTGTGTGTGTGAGGCTCAGATCAGGTCCACCCCGCAGGGCGCCAACGCTTGTGTACTGCAGTAGCAAACAGCTCAGTGGACCCACTGCATTTTTTATTCGTTATTTATTTATTTATTTTTAAAATAGATGGTTTTCTATTGTTTTTATACACAGCTTTGTATATTGTAGCTCTGCTGGATGTGTGGCAGTGTGTCGCTAAAAGGTGAAACAGCAATAAACCAGATTTTATGAAATAAAGTAGATCAGCAGTGCTTTTATTATTGCACGATGCGTTCCAGTGATGTTGGAAAGTTGGAAATTTCTGCGTCCTCGGAGGAAAACTGGAACGGGCCGGCCTGTTGAGTCAGATTCCTATTCGCATGAACATCACCAACATCACAGTACACTCAAGTTTGATTTTCAGCATCACGTGACCTTAAAGCTGACAAAGCTCCCGTGTGACAAACAACAGAAGTAGAAATATGAATTGAAAAAATAGAAAAATAGAGATTCTAATAAAAATGTCACTGGGAAAAATAGACTCTTAATATAAAATGTAAAGTTGACGTCACTAAATATCATCGACACAGTGTTAGCTGCTGCACAGAGGAGATTTGTTTTAACGGTCATCGCCGTTACACAGAGGTTCCTCACATTTCATTACTTCACTAAATTTCTGCTTGAGTTTTGTCCTTCATTATTTTAAATCAGATCCATTACAGAGAACAGATGATCAGTGACAGAATGTGGAACCTTTCACAATAAAAGCTCAAAGTCAGCAAAGATGAGAAGAGGAACCTGCTTCTACTTTGCTGGCTCTACTCTTTGTCATTTCCAAACTTCACAATAAAAGCTGCAGCATGAAAAACTGCAACGAGGACCATTTAGACTCAACCATCACATGATGTTCTTATTCCACATGTGTCAGTTGAGTCTACGGGGTCCTCACTCTATGAAACCTTGTTGATCGGTTATAATTTTGAGAACAATTAATCGTTTTGGTCATATATCAATTAAAAACACCAAACATATATTATCTTACTAAAAAGATATGGCTTCTCAAATGCTAAGACTAAGCTGCTTTATGTAAGGGATTTCATTTTGAGTTCTTGGAATCCACAAAATGTTTAATTGATTAATCAAATAAATAGTTGTGAGATTAATTGAAAAGCCTCTAATTACAGCCCCTACAGTTTTTCAGAGTAAAAGCATGTGGAATGATATGAAGATTTGGAGCAGTTTAAAGACAAACCCGTTCCTTTTCATTCTTGTGAAAATCAGCCTGTGTGTTTTGTCCGCTGCCGTCTGACTTTAGCTGAACTGTAATGAGGCCAGTTTGCTGACTCTACCCATCATGCCGAGCGTTTTCCTGTGCCGCTGAGTGTATAATGTATATTGTTCCAGCCTGGAGCACCTTTATCTGCGTCTATTGTCCAGCAGCAGCCGAGGGTAAATATTGCCGGCCGGTTGCTATGGCCTGACCCTCCTCCAACAGGAATCCTGCAGCCTGGAAGATTGGCCTGAAATGCCCGCCGTGTTTTCACAGAGACGATGAGATGAAAATACCCCGCAACACCGAGCACAATGCAGCCTGGAGGTTAAAGATCACATCAGGGAAAGAGAGAGAGAGAGAGACTCAGAAGGAGAGGTCAGACTGTTAACTGAGAGAGAGCAAGAGAGAGAGAGAGAGAGAGAGAGAGTTGTCTGAGGAAAGACAGATGCTGCAAAAAATCCCCATCCCTACAAGTCCCCAAGTCTCATTTTCAGTTTTCTTCTTCTTTTTTTTTTTTTTTTTCAAATAAAATAAGACAAGCCTTTATTGTCTGCCTTAAAGGTGCAGTGTGTGGTTTGAGAGATGCACTATATGGATAAGTACCAGGCCACAGCTCTTAATGATTGAATTCAGGTGTTTCATTCAGTCCCGTTGCCACAGGTGTATAAAACCCAGCAGCTAGCCATGAAGTCTGCCTTTACAAACATTAGTGACAGAGCGTCTGGTTCTAAAGAGCTCACTGAGTTCCAGCGTGCTGCTCTAATAGTAATGTAATAGGAAGCCACCGCTGCAACAAGTCAGCTGGTGAAGCTTCTTCCCTCCTAGATATTCCACCATCAACTGGAAGTGGGATTATTGCAAAGTGGAAGCGTTTAGGAACCACAGCGACACAGCCACCAGGGGGCGGCACCACGTAAAGTTACAGAGCGGGGTCGCTGAGCGCCGAGGCTCATAGTGTGTAAAAGTGTCCGACGCTCTGCTGACTCAGTACCTGCAGAGCTCCAAGCCTCCTCTGGCATCAACATCAGCACAGAAACTGAGCGCTGGGAGCTTCATGGCCGAACGGCCGCACGCCAGCCTCACATCACCGAGCATGACGCCCCGACCTCAACCCCATCCAACACCTTTGGGATCAACTAGAACGGAGACAGGGAGCCGGGCCCTCTGGTCCAACATCAGTGTCTGAGCTCACAAACGCTCTTCTGGATGAACGGGCAGAAACTCCCACAGACACACTCCAACATCTGGTAGAAAGCCTCCCAGAAGAGTGGAAGCTGTTCTGCTGCAAAGGGACCAACTCCATATTAATGCCTCTGGGTTCAGGATGGAGGTCAGAGAAGCTCCTGCAGGTGGAAGGTGGAGGTGGTCTGTGATTTCAGTAATGTGTCAGTAATGTTCAGGTGATATTAACTATTTAAGAAAGCCTCTTTTCGGCTTTCTGTGGTTTGGCTCACAGGAGATTTTAAATCAAATCAAATCAAATCAAACTTTATTTATATAGCACCTTTCATACATAAAACAAATGCAACACAAAGTGCTTTACATTAAAATACATACAACCCTAATCCCCCACCCCCTCATACTCACCCACACACGCACACACACACAAGTACAACATATTTCACACATGCATACACTCCACACCCCACCACACCCCAGCCCCCCCAACCACACCCAAAGATAAAAGGAAACATGGCTGAGCGCTGAGGGACCAGATGAGGAAACACCATTCATTCTTTGGGAGCCATCCACACCGGGAGACGCCCCAGTCCACGACTATAGGGGGCACCACCACAGAGACCACCCCGACCCAGACAGATAGGAGCCCACACCACGGCCATAAGGCCCTGGAGCAGGGCCCCCAACCATCCAGGCCAGGACAGCCCCCAGGACGGCACCCCCTGCAGGCAGGCCAGACACAGCTCCCGGTGTGGAGGGCCCCCATGAGGAAAACACTGGAGCTAAAAACTAAAAGACAACAGAGTAAAATACAATCAATACTAAACGGAATAGAGAAGAAATAAGTAAATAAATAAATAAATAATATATATATATATAAACATATAAAAAATGAAGTGTAATAAATGAGTGAGTATTAATAAATTAAAAACAATAAAATTAAAACAATAAAACAATGCAGGCAACATAAATATGTATTAAAAAGCAAAAAAAAAAAAAAAAGAAAAAAGAAATTATTTAATCAGCAACTAAAAACAGTAAAAACAATAGAAGCAGCATAAAAGAGTGGAAATAGAATCAGATAAAAGCCAGATTAAAAAGGTGGGTCTCGAGCCTGCGTTTAAAAACATCAACAGGCTCCTCAAATCTGCCAGAGGGATGAGAAAATTCCACTTGTTTCTAATGCAGTGTCACTTTTTTTCAAGAATTTTTTATGCTTCATTTTTCTTTCATAGGCATTTGAATAATTGAAACCTGGGCAAACATGGGAAATTTTGCAAGAAATTATAGGAGGGTACCAGACAATGACCTGGGAATTAGCTAAAAAAAAAAAAAAAGAAAGAAAGAAAGAAAAAAGAAAGAGAGAGAGAGAAAGAGAGAGAGAAAAAATTATTAGAAAATAAAAATAGCTTTGAAAATAATAATAATAACAACCAATGTGCTATATTCATAATATTCAGAATTATGTTGCAGGTCTTTTTTGGGTCTTTTTTTTTTTTTTTTTTTTTTTAATTTGCCGGACTTCTTTATTATTATTGCTTGATTTCAGGTCATTTTTCTAATTTTATGTTTATTTTTTATTTTTATTTTTTTTCCTCTAATTTTTGGGTCATTTCTTGTTCAGTTGCTCGTTGTTTTTTTCACATTTTAGAAAGAAATCAAATGACTGCTCACACCTGTGTCTGTGAGTCCTGCAATTACTATTTTCTGTCAAAAGAGGGCGACGTTTCTCTAAAAAAAAAATCTGCAGTCCCTTCATGCAGAGGATCAGCAACAGGTTCAGGATTTATCTGTATGACTCATTTACTGAGAAACTATAAAATATATGACTGCAACAATGGCATAAAAATGTTACATAAACTTTACATAAACATGTAAAGTTTTGCATATTAATAACTGATTTTTTGATCAATTTGGACAATTTTGAGTTTATTTTGAGCTGACAGGAGAGCTGTAACATATTAATTAAGTGTGATTGACAGAAAACTGACAGTTTAATTATCACTGACGAGCTGACAAACATCTCCTCCATGTTGTTGGCTCTAATAAGAGATTATCAAACTGAGTGAATGGAACATTATTAGAGTCTCCGTCCTCATATTGAGTTAACCCTCTTTCTGAATGCAGTCCATCCCTTGGCCGTGTGAAGTTTTTAAATTCCTCTTTAATCTGCATCATCTCCAGCTGACCTTTCACCTCACAGTGGATTCAAAGCACCATTAGCTTTTGACCTTTATTGACCTTTAGTACAGCAGCACTGATGGTCCATTTTGACAAGGGAGCGCAGGAAAGCGACCTGTTGAGAATGTGCCGTTCGATATCCCAGAAAATTAAATTTCCTGCCTGTAAATTTCACTTGAACGCGCCATTCAAACCAAGACGTCCAAGCTGGAGAGTCAGAGATCAATTCCCATTCACTTCCTGAGATGAGATTCCAAGTCATGAAAAAAAAAAGTTTAGAGGTGATAAAACATCACTGCTTGGCCGAGCTTCATTCAAATCCACAGAACTTTATTTTTAAAAGGCTAGTGGAGATCCTGAGGTTTCCAAAGATCCCAAACATGTGCTGCTGAATTCCAGGGAAATATATACAAATCTGACTTATATGCCTCCTTAAATGGTGGAATCAATAATCAATAAGAGATGAGAGCCTCAGGACAGTTCAGAATCATCATCTACAACTAATTACAGCAAACACCCAGCAGAAGAGAAAACTATTTGTTATTTCTAGTGGAATGAAACTGCAGTGTGTTGTTAGTGTTTTTCTTCCAGATGTCAGGCTGGGAGGTGAGTTCTGAAAGCCAGAAATCTGAGCAGCAAGTGAAGTAATCACCAGCTGCGTTCAGGTGGACCCACATATTCCACTAATAATCGGAATAAAACCCTAATCAGAATAAAAAATGCCTCCAAACCAGCCAGCCAGGGTTCATTTTTACAGACGACCTGATGGGGGCGCCACCATTGGACTTCACGACTCAGCCTAGATTATATTGATATTATATTTATATTTCCAGCTGATTAGACACTTCCCAGGTCAGAAAAATTTGATTCTGCATGTAAACGCACATCTGATCCGATCGGTTTATTAAGTCTCCATGGAAACGGTGAAGCTGGAATCTCTGATCTGAATGATTTCAATCAGGATCAAGAAATCTTGTCCATGTAACCGCAGCAGCTGATCGATGATAATCCTGTTAACCGCCTGCAGATTCACTCCTATCATGTGTCTGTGGGGTGGAGCGTCATACAAATCTGACCTATCGGCTCCTTTAAATGCTGGAATCAATAATCAATACGAGATCAGAGCCTTCAGTCAGTCTTTGTATTTCTTTCCTGTGTTACTACTACTCCAGAAGTAGTTTTTTTTTTTTTTCCAGATATTTTTCCCTGCGAGTGGAGCCGGAGCTCTGCAGCGACTTCCCATGGGAAAATGTTTGATGATCTAAAAGCGTTTGAAGAGCCACCGCCCGGCGCAGAGACGACACGGCGGATCTAATTAGAGACAGACGCGTTTCGGTGTGATCGTTCGTGATGTGAGAGCTTTGTTTGGTGCAGAGATCAGAGGACATAAACATGCAGAGTCTTATTTTCTTATTTTATAATTAGAAAGCTAATTTGTTCATATTTCACCAGCGGGGGTCAAAGGTCACAGCCTGCAAGACCCAGCTAAATATGAAAATTTTCAAACGGATGTTAAATTTAATTTGGGTGCAGTGATTCTAACAGAATAAAAGTATAGGCATTAATGAAACTGACTCAAGCTGAAACTAGACGAAGCTTAATGAGTGATAAATGTTTGCGGTTGTGGCTTTCAAATGTGTTTTTTATTTCTGTCAGATTTCCATCAAACTGATCTAATTAAACACAGTCAAACCCTGTTTCAGTCAAGTTGATGTTAAACCAAATCAACGTGACTTGGTTCTATCTTTCATATAAATACATAAAATAATCAAAAAAATTGTACTTATCTGGATAAAATCAACTTAATTTTTACAGTCTGTTTTTTTTTCCTACAGCACCAATGATCATTTTAAGTGTATGGGCATCTTGTCTCTCAAACCTGCTGCTTGATAGTGATTTTTATTTGTTTATTTATTCATTTTAAATTGATTTCCCTACTACATGGTTTATATTGTTGCTATATTTTGAGATTTTATATATTTGAATGCATTTTTGTCCCAGTGTGCTCTGCTCTTATTTTGCACTAAAATTTGTTCCATTTGCTCTATTTTTCTTTATATTATTTTTTCCTGCTTTTTATCCTTTTTTTTTTTTTTGTTTACAACAGATTGAAGTCTAGTTAAACCTTGTAAATCTAGAAAACCTGCATTTTTCACGTAAGATATAAAATCCTCGTCCCACATTGTAATTGTCACTTGCTGATGATAATGCAGGCGGATGTTTTTGAGACACGACACTATTCATTTTTACAAGCCAGACACTGAAGGTAACACAGGACTCCTCTCATATAATCACTTGTTTAACTCAATAAACACTTTTGTATTTATGAATATCCTGTTTCAAACTCAGCAGTTAGACTAATAATAAATAGGGCATTGTTTAATTTGTTACCTCTTAACGTTTAAACAGATGCTGCGTTCAAGGCAAATGGCAGAAATGGTAGCAAAGGTTTTCCTGCTTGAAAATAGCACTCACCTCCACTTTAAATGGATCTAATAGCCCGATGAATGTCACCACTGCAACTGATCTTTGACAGAATTACCCTAACTGGCACAAATAAGCACTGCAATTACAGGACAGTGCAAGATAACGCATGTTCCTGCTGACTGACCGGCCATTTGTGGAGCTGCATTGTTGGGTACATCAGCGAACCCCCGGGGGCCTTTCTCAATCTCTGTTTCTCTCCGTTCTTCTGCACCTTCATGACATGTTCCAGATAATATCTAATGGCTGAAAAACTACTCCAAAACACACACTCTCTCTTTCTCTCTCTCTCTCTCTCACACACACACACAAGAAAAAACCTCTCCAAAAGACACCACATTAAAAATCCTACACATTAACTTACTAGCAGGATTGAAGTTGCAGTGGACATATGTAACAGAGTTGGCACATGTAAAATAGATTAGTGTGAGCACATATAGACATAATGTGTGGACTCTGATGTTATTTAGTAGAGAAATGTAGGTTTATTGTTCTTTATTGTGAAACTCTGATGAAGGTGTTATAATCAACCACTTTAGTTCTGACTTATTATAGATTGTTAGATAGAGATAGATAGATAGATAGATACTTTATTCATCCCGCAGGAAATTCACATTTTTTCAGCAGTATCCACAGATTACAGATTAAGTAAATAAAAAAATAAAAATAAAGAATAAGATCTAAGTACAACAGAATAAGATCTGAGTACAACAGAATAACCTAAGTACAATCCAGTGTGCAAAAAGCAATGTGCAACAAAAAAAAAAAAAAAAACAAACAGAAAAAAAACGTGTGCATGGGTGTATAAAATATGCATAGAGGTAGGTCAATGTGCAAATTTAGAAGAAATATACAGTATACACATGATAAATAGCAGTAAGCAATATAAACACTATAAACAAGGATTATAAAAAGATAGGAATATGAACAATTTCAACAGAAGTATTAACAGTTAAACAGAAGTAATAACAGTTAAACAGCAGTGGAAAATAACCTAACCGCAGTGGAAAATAACCTAACCAAAAAACTTGTTATTGAATTAGTAAAAGCGTATCCGTCAAGTTTTGGGTTTTCAACCACATTTCCAATAGGGAAGATTGATTTACCACCTTTTTTTTTTTTTTTTTTTTTAAATTATTATTATTATTTTGCAAACAGGATGCTCCTATCTCCTATCGCTCCTACGGGACGTGAACGCAGCGCCCGGCGGAGTTCGGTGCCGCCGCGGGAGGGGGCGTGGCCAGCCCGCTGTAACCCGACACCCGCCTCACGCGCTCGGGCTGTAAACTGTCAGCGCGAGCCTCCAGTCAGTCAGTCCGTCAGTTGGAGAGGCTGCGGCGGGAAGAGCGGCCCCGCCGAGTCCGTGTGCTGCACCGGGACTTCGTGTTTCCTCATCGGCTTATTATGTCTAATTACCACTTTAATTAGTTGGAGAAGTTAATTAACGCCCCGCTGACGGTCGGTTGCCTGTGTGCTGTGGATAAAATGGAGCCTGTGACCAAGTGGACCCCGCAACAAGTGGTGGACTGGATGAGAGGTGAGTCCAGCTGCCAAATAGTGAGCCCCGGTCACCCAAACTGCACATAAAGATGAATGTATGTTATTAATATTTAAAATGTGAGTTATCTGTCTTTTTGGAATAAGTTCTGGCTTAGTGTTGTGGACTTTATCGACCCGGTTTGATTAGGGGTTATGAGTTTTTTAATGTAATAAGAGCTAATTTGTGTATTAGGCAGCTAGCATAATTGATGATGCTCAACCGCCTGCTGTTAGCTAAATTGAATTTAATGTTTAAATCAAAATGCAGTTTGAAAAAAATATTATTATGTGCTAAAGAATATAATTTAGGAGCTCATGGTAATTCTTCACCCGATCATAACTCGAAATATAAGAATATTTCCCTCCATTGCTTAGGTTTTTGTGTAACTTAAAGGTAGTAGAAAATCAAGACAGTCATTTAAATGTGTTAAATTAAGTCTATGGGTTATTAGTGTTGGCATGAACCTGAGGGGTTTTATTTCTGCTCAGCTTCATCTTTAACATGAGGAGACGCATGCCCTCCTGTTTCACACTGCACTGTCTGCCTTTAAATGGGAAAACTTTACATTTATAGTTGTTTTTAAGGACAGCTTGTTGTGGAGCGACTTGAGTCTCACAGGTGTCTTTCTTGCTGTCGGTGGCTGCATCACTGCACTAGTCAAACAGTCACTTTAGTATGTAAGTGGGTTGACAGAGGTGGAAAGAAACAGAAACGCTTTGCACACTTGGGTTTCTTAGTCTTGGGTTAACTGTGGCCCAGGGCTGGCTTAAGGGTTCACATTTGAAAATCAGAGCCTAGGGTTAATGTCCTGTGTGTTGTGTTGCTTTTCAAAAGCGTCCTGTTGCTGGTTTTCTAACCTTGATTTTAACCCTGTTTCACACTACAGACCTTTAGCCTCAACTTTTTGGGGATAACCCTGCAAACTCGGGCTACCCTTTCTCTGGAGCACGGCCAGAAAGTTGGGTTTAGCCCACTTTTTAATGTGCCAGGAGTGTGCCAAGGTGAAAGCAAATGCCCTAAGCACATTTACTGCAGTTGTGATGTTTCGTCAGTTTAGTTGACTATTTCCATTCAGTGAGACTTTCTACTTTTTCCTGCACCACATTCATCTGATGGCTGGAGTTTCTTTTCCATGCAAAACACCAAATGTGCTGCATTGTCAGGGTGTAAACCAGCCAACAGGATATGGAGCAGTTAAACTTACATTAAAATACTTCTTTCAAGTTAATGCATCTGTTAATGCAGTGTAACTGTCTTAAGAAACCATTTTTTAAAATCACTAGTTTTACTTTTCATGCTGAACGATAGGTTTGCTGAGAACATTTTGAATGCAGGACTTTTACTTTTTATTGAGGATTTATGGTGTAGCTGCTTTAACTTTAGGATTTGAGAGGACTTTTTTTCCACCACTGGTAGTTGAATCCAAAGCATAGAGGTTGAGTTGTCCTGGCAAACAGCCAGAGGCCTGCAGGCTGACAGGTAGATAAGGAAACTCTCCCTGGTTTCTGGTGTTTACTGTTGTGTTTGTGACCTCAGTCCCACAGTGGGCAGCTGGCCAGATGATGGCAGTTGCATCCACACAAACACAAGCCGTTGTGCCAAGTATTCATATTCATTACTGTGTGTCGTTAGGCAATAAACATGCTTGACCTGCTAACAGAGCTGCAGGACTGAAGCACTCTGCATTTGCATTCAGCCATAAAATGATAATGAAGCTGCTGTTACTGGCTGTTTTTTTTCTCACTTTGATGAAACACTGACTTTCAACAGAAGTGAGTTTGGGTGCCCTGCAGCTCTGGTTTGTTTCAGAATACGTGCTTCCATGCAAAACAGCTGAAGATGCCATCACTGCATGTGTTGTTGGTTTGGATGACCGTAGTACAAATGGCAGTGCTGCTGCTTTGCTCTACCTAATTGAGCAGGGACTTGAGTGAAAATGTATAAACAGATCTTAAAGTGCAATTACATAACACCTGGGTTGACTTACAAAATATACAACATTTATACTGACTTAGATGAGAAACTGTCTCTAAAACAATTTAATTCAAAGTCTCAATTCCAATTTATTCAAACGGAATCAGCACAGTGAATGGAAATGTCATAACACCATGTACAAATCAAGAGTATGAACGATGTGTATCAATATAAGGGGCTAAAAAAAACTATACACTACAGCATAAAGATAATATTGCCAATACTTGGCTTCATCAGTTTTATTTTTTTCATAGTTCTCACATTTGTCGCACCAAACAGTTTCTGTGAACTGATCTTTTTATTGCAGAAGAGAAACTGGAGTGTGTTTGGTCCTCAGCCTCATTTGAATTCGCTCATCTCACTTCCGAATTAGCTAGAAGTCAGAACAGATATAATAACCTGTCTGACGTGAGGAGTAGACAAAGGGCTTCAGTTTTCAGCTACAGATCAAAAACCACAGCATGTACAGGTTGACCGACACAGATTGATGTCCATATTTTTAGACTGAAGATGCTGATTGCTGATATTTTGCGGCAACATTCTGTATCTGAAAAGATTGTATTTTTAATGCTCCAAAAGTGAAGAATTCTGTGTTTCTCCCGGTGTTATTTTTGTCAGGGTGAAAAAGCATGTGAAACAGGGTTTAAACCTTGATGGGACTCTAAAACTCTCCACTGACCCTCAGGGTTAGCAGTTCCTGAGAGCAACGAGCACTCCTGAGCGGTAGAAAAACTCTGTGATTCATCGCTGTTGGACTGTAACTTTGTCCGTCATAAGTTAGCAGAGCCCAAACAAATCTTCTAACTGCTTAGTTTGTCTGACCCGCTGCCAAAAATCCCTGCAAGGTTTCATTTTTAATTGTGCAAAACACAGAAAAACAAGCAAATCTCAATATTTGTGAAGCTGGAATCCACACATGTGGTGTTTATTTATAAATGACTAAAACAAGCACACAAGTATAATTGATTAATTTTTCAGTCGATTAATTGTTTCAACACTACATTAATGCCAGATGAGAAATAAATTTACAAATAAATAAATTTAATATCATCCTAAAAAAATAAAAGAAACAGAAGGAATGTCCATTATATCAGTGCAGAATGACCCTGTCTGATGTCTGATTTGATTAAAAGCCAGTATCTGCCAGCTGAGATATGGCTGTATCTCTGCTAACTGATAGTGGCGGTCAGTTTGTTGTAAATGCTGTGTCTGTGCAGCAGCGCAGAGCTGAATGGCAGCAGTGTGCTGTGCTGTGTTTTCTGTCTCTTTTGTCTGAGCTGAATTGACTGTTGTGAGAAAGCGCGCCTCCATTCTTCCCATACACGTCTCATTTAGCGGCCGACACAATGCGGAGTCCGGCCTTACCGCCGGTTGATAAAGACCCGGCCAACGGGAGCTCTTGACAGAGGGCGACGTCCCGCCGTGTGGGCGGGGTCAAAGGTCACTGTAACAACTGGCGGTGGTAAGCAGGTCAAATCCGACTCGTCCGCTTGTTTTTCTGCCTGGACGGACAAACATGACGGGATGGTTTAAACAGCATGACCTGCAGGCCGCTGTCCAGGTTTATCCTCTGTAAAGTGAAACAGTATTAACACAATTCAACTTGATACACAAGTTTCTGTTTCTGCCTTTTAAAATTGTAGACTAGCTGAAGTAGCGCAGATGAGTGAGGTCAAAGTTGTTTTAACGTAGTGTTGTTTAACAAGTGAACTCCAGACAGTAAATTCAGTCAGTCAAATCGTGTTCATTGATTGAATCCATTAATTGATAAGCAGCATTCCAGTGCTACTGCAGCTTTTTAATGGCAGTTAATGTCTCACAAAATTATTTACTGTTAAGTGTTAATTGAACTATATATGGATGATCTCGAGTTTCAGATTCAGTCAGAAACAGACCAAGATAGAACAAGGAAGGGATTCTGGAGAGTTAACCTAAATGCAGTACATGCTGGGAAGTGTTGTAATAAGTGAACAGTGTTTCTTAATACACATTTTAATATGATTACGTCTGCGAACATGAATAAACTCACGATTCAAGGTTGTGAAGCGGCTGCAGTAGCTTGCAGTTTGTAAGATGAAAGTGACAGACTCACTTTTACGGGCTGCATTGACTTAATACGTCATGATAAATTATCCTCACCAAACTCTATGGTGCACATCTTCATAAATGAATGAATGAATCAAATACAAGTAGCTGACACAAACACACATTATATACATCAGATCTTTCTACAGTCTCTGCTGCACATTAATCTGCTTTTACTTTGTTAAAATGCATTTCAGTTTTAGGGTTTTGGTGCAGCCGTCCTCACAGACCAAAGCCTCGATAAAATTCGTTTTCTCACTTTTTGGGCACTGCGGTGATTCGTGTCTTTAGGGTGTTTTTAGGTGAATATTGTTCAAGCCCATTCTGTGGAATCCTTTCTCCATTTTCTGGGTGCTAAGATCTAAAATCATGTTTGACAATTAATTGCATCTTAAAACTTATAGAAGAAACATGCAAACACTGAATATTCATTCACATTGTTGTGGACTTAAAATGGCACATCAAATCCGTTATGGTGAGAATTGAAAAGTAAACCTGTCATCCGCTCAGATCCTGCTGCAGTGTTTACAAAGCTGTAACTGCAGAGTGGAGCACTGCCTCCGGCTATGGGCGGCTGAGGTGTGTGTGTTGTGTGTGTGTGTGTGTGTGTGTGTGTGTTTACTTCTCCAGTCCGACTCAAGCAACAGGTTCTTGTAATGGGAGGTTGAAGTCGTCACTTTAGAATCATTTTGTTTGATTTGGCATTCTTTCTCATGGCGAGCTGTGATCCTTCCACAAACACCGCGCCGACTCGTAAAAACAACAGCGAGGGAAGCTTTGTCCAGAAAACCAGGGTTCCCACCGCTCCTGGAATGTTCCTGGAATATCATGGAGGTTTGAGGGGAGTTCTCCAGGACACAGGACAGGGACAGTCACAGAATTTGATGAATTCATCCGGGGAAGTTTAAGAATCAGGGAATTTCAGGGAATGGATCACAGAATTAGGATTTAATAGCACTTCAGCATTAGTGTGTATTGTGTTTAGAACTGGGCAAAATGGACAAAATCAAATATGATATTTATGAACACTTCAATATTGATATTATGATGATATTGTAGGGAGGACTACTGGTGCATTCACAAAATATTTTTGCTGTGAGATTTGGTAACGATGGTAACGTGGATATGATGATCAAGCAGGTTCTGAAATACTAGAACAGCTGCAACAGTTCAGAAAATTGCATCTCTTTGTAATACAGCCTTTAAAATCAGGAAAAGACAATATCATGATGTTCTGATTGCCACAATCCCAGACAGTATCTAGTCATATCACAATTTCAATATGAAATTGATATATTGTCGAGCTCTAATTGTGTTTAGTTGGAATCATATTATATAGAATTTATTTATATAGAATTTATTTTCCAGCTTGTTTCATACACTTTTTGTGTGAGTTCAGACTGAAAACCAACTTTAATAAACCAGGAAGAAAGAACAGCGATTTGATCATGGAAATCTCATGTATGGCCTTTACCCAGCTGTATCGCCGTGTCTTGACGCTGCTAAACACAATCAGGATCACTTCAATCTCCAAATTATCAGTTTATTTACAGAAAATGGTTATATATTGCTCAGGTTTGACGCTTCATGTTGATACGCCAAGACCTGAACGCCACGTACAGTGAACGATAGAACCCAGATCAATGAAATACACACCTTGAGTCAACCTCGAGGCTGTTTTTTTTTTTTTTCCACTCAGGTTATTGGAACAGACTGATCAGACAGCTGTTTGCTATCAGGTAAACACACAAGTTGTGCATTTCAGGAATGAGCTGAGCGTGTTCGGACTCATCCACATACCTGTCTGCTCCTCCAACAGGTGCAGTCAGATGTGACAATATCAACCATAATGAAGCTGGTAGAGCTTAAAAGGTGTGAAGTGTACTTTTAAGAGTAGGTACTCATTCAGAATAGTAAAAGTATACTTAGTATTTAAAGAGTGAAAGTAATGTGTTGCTTTTTTTAGGCTAAAAACTATTTAAGTCTATGACAATTATCATGTGAAAACTTGAAAACCAATAAAACCAATTACATGCTCCTCTGTGTGAGGAGAAAGTTGTATGACCTCTATGCCTCATGAAACACTTCCAAAATACATAGAAACTCAGAAATTGCACGTTTGTCTGCCTGAAAACGGAGCTGTTCTTCTCAATTCCTGAAACTTTGACATTTTGGAGATAGAAGGTTTTGACCTGACTGTGAAAATTTCTGTACCATGAATCTAGTTCGAAATCCTGGCTCCGCTTTGCAGTTAAGATTATTTTTTTTAATTTGTTTTGAATCCACGACCCATTGCCTCTTCCGGTGTTTGAAATTTGGCGTTGTGTACTTCGACTGACCCTCCTGCTCCTCCCTTCTAATCTCGTTTCGCCCCGTTGCCAAAATCAACTTGTTTCATCTTTCAAAGCAGCAACTGGTGGTCCCAAAACCCGCTTCACCCTGCGCTCAGTGGAAAGAGTTTTATTTATCAGAGAGGTCATCCTGCAGCGTCACCTTTCAGTTTTTCAGCCAGAGAAGGAAGGTTGCACGAGGTCACAAGATTGGAGAGTTGAGTTAACATTGATATCACTGTAAAAAAATCTTAAAAAGTCATTTACTCTAGTCTTTAGTGTTAAAATCTTGTTTTTTCCCAAACAAGGCCAAACAGCCTGCCACCGGGATGAAAATTTCCAGCTTTCCACTTGTTTCCAGCTCTAATCATCGAGTTTGTAGAGTTTTCCTGATCCTAGTGGGCTGATTTGCCTTAGTCTTGTTTCATGAAACAAGTGAAACTGCACTGGAAACAAGTGGGATTATTACCCAATATCCCTTGGGATCAGTAAAGTATTTCTGCTACTGATTTCTGATTATCTCATTCCACTGTCAGATTTTTTTTTTTTACTTTGTTTGAAGAAAAAGATTTCAAGTATCAATATGAAAAAAGCAAAAAAAAAAGCAAAAGTACACACAGCAGAAAGCTTTGTCACCTAGTATCTGTCTTTATTACTCAGTCTGCCCAAATTTTTAAAACATACTAAAAATTTAAATTTCCCCAGATGTGTCAATATCATGATATATACAGTATTGTTTAAATATATGAGTAAGAGCCATGCTTTCACACCTACAGTAGGTATTCTTTACTCACAAAACTGAAGCTTAAAAGCTGAATTTATTGCATTTTTATCTTTTATTTGGTTAATTCAGGTTCTTTACAAGAAAACTAGGACTAGTAAACAAAAGTCACATGACTCAGCAGCAGATTGTTTATTGGACAGATTTTTGGAGGACAGACTTCATGTTGAACTTGTCTGTCTCTTCTTCTCTGGGTGTTCAGACTGCACGAAGAACACACGAAGAAACAGCCGAATATGAGCATCAGTCCACACTTCATTTTCTCTCTTTCTACCCATAATGCCTCGTGTTTTGGGCTGGTTCCCTGCAGCTGATTGGCTTCTCTTGGACTGAGACATTTTCAGGTCCAGGTGATGTTCTCACCTGGACAAACCAACTGAACCGTAGCAGGGAAATAAACCGACCTGAAAAAAACCCGACCCCCACCCCCAGTACATGTGCAGACGGTTTTACTGGGAAACTGTTAAACCTGCACATTCTGGAATCTACCTGGCCTCGCCACTCCCAGCTATCACCTGCTGCTTTCAGTCACCTGCTGGAACTGATCCAGAGCAGCCAATATTTCATCTCTTCAGATGACATAATATAAACTCGATGGCCTGATAAGAGGATCTGCGAGCACGTGACCCGATTCCCACTGGAGCAGAGCATCCAGGTTGCGTATTTGTTCAGAGGGAGGAGAACTGAAACTGTCTGCTGCTGATGTAGTCCAACAGGTAGAGCAAGGCACCATCACTGACAGGGTTGGGGGTTTAATTCCTGCTGCAGTCACCCATGGGAAAAAACGTTGGTGCAGTTGTCTAATACTGAAACAATTAATCAATCATGTGACTGACAGAAAATTACTGAATTATAATTTTGATAATTAGTTATATATTATTAGTTAATTCGTTTTAGTCATTTAAAAACCTTTTCATGAACAAACATTAACTGCGGTTACATGGACAATATTTCTTCAGCCTGATTGAAATCATTCTGATCAGAGATTCCAGCTGAACAGTTTCCATGGAGACTGAATAAACTGATCTGATAAGATGTGCGTTTACGTGCCACAAAGCTTTTAATCAGAATCAAACTTTTTTGACCTGCACAAAGTGGCTCCACCTGCTGGGAAGTGTCTAATCAGCTGGAAATATGAATATAATATAAATATAATTCAGACTAAATCATGTTGGCCAGTGGTCATCCATCAGACTTTCCATCAGCCTTCAAACTTCTCCAGTAGCTTTTTGATTTGCTCGATGGTTTGGTGAATTCCAGCTTCATTCGTCTTTTCTAACAACTTGTCTGAACGACTTGTGGTTTCCAGTCTCTCCACCACAGAGCCGTTCAACAATCCTTTACAGATTTAATCTTTACAACAGAAAAGTTATCAGCCACAAACCGGTTGTGTTTTGGTGCTGTGGTGTTTCTGTCCCTCCCAGAAACTCACATCACTTGATGTTCTGGCCACGTGGGGCCAAGAGAGGAGAAAGAATAAATTTATTCCAATCAGAGAGAAACCATCAGATTAAGAGTTTACTTGGTTATTCGGTGCTAATATTTTCCTACTGAACAGATTATCAAAGGTTTACACTACAGCAGCCCTCTCAACCTGATTGAAAATTGTCTCTGTCTCTTCTGATTGAAGTGGTTTTATGAGGCATTTTTATTCTGATTAGGCTATTATTTAGATTATTAGTGGAATATAAAGGTCCATATAAACACAGCTAGAGTCTAATTACAGCCTCACTTGTCTTCCTTTTTTTCATTCATATCTATAAAATCAATACTTTGGGCTTTTTTGGCTGCAGGTCAGACTAAGGAAGACATCTGAAAATGTCACTTTGGACTCTGATTGCTTACCATTAGACTTTGGCTTTATTTTTCACACTTAATACATTAAATGATCAATTCACTGATCAAAAAGATGATTAGTAGATGAGTCGGCAATGCAAATGGTCATTAGTTGCAGCCCTACAGTTGAGTATATTTCCTGCATAGCAGTATCCTGATTGCTGGAAGTCATTAGTTTAAAGGTAAATGCTGACCTGTGTTCATTTCAGTATACGCATTTTAGCAGCTTTAATATCTAACTTCTACATCATTTGTGGTAATATAATTTTCTAATAACCCAGCTATGTTTGCTTTGTGAATCCAAGATCAGGGCTTCTAAACATCTTATTAACATTTGTTTTGGCTCTTTAGAAGTGCTGAAGGTCAGTGGATGTACTGACCTGCTGGATTTCCAAACCAGACGACAAGGTTTTCATTATGGTGATGGTGTCACTTTGCACGCTGTAAGCCCGGTTGCTCCCAGGTGTCATAGTGTTGTAACCCTCCTCATTGTGCTGTGAGGTGATTTCCATGAAAGCCCCGACCAAACGGCAGATGTTCTGTGTTTTCCTCCCTCGATGATAGCCGCTCCCCCGTCAGGAGTGAAACCGAGTTCAGCGACTGAACTTCAGTGAATCAGAGGAAGCAGCCAGATTCCCTCCGCTGAACACCACTTCCTGTTTCTTTTCCCTCCAAACAATAAGCAACTCACTTTCAGCTTCCTCAAGAGTGAGAGTGTCTCCTCACTGATTATTCAGTCACCTGCTGTACTTTGGTTAAAGACACCGATTAACACTAATCCAACTCTTGATCATGTCAGCCAGATTTTTTTCCATGGTGAACAATTTCTTTTTCTTCTTGTCTTGATGCTTTTTTAAAAAGATTTTTTCTACCTCTTGTCATTCAAAACTAACATGTTGTTCAAGCTGTTAATGGAGGAAATGTCATTTTTTTTTGTAACATTTTGACCTTATACAACTGTATCTACAAAACCAGTGACTGGAGAGTTTATGGTCCTGTGTGAATGTGTTTTTTGAAATACTGGTCCCTGATTATTAATTACCTGAGTTCCTCACATAATACTAGTTGTGTGAATACATTTTGTCTTTTTATGTGTCTTTTGTTTCGTAAAATCAGCATTTGTATGAATTAAACTTAACTGTCTCAATTTTAATTGCAAAACTGCTGCCATGGTGATTTTTAGAATTTTCTTTTATACAAGATAAACTGGTATTGTGTTCTTATGTTTTACCGTCAAAGCTTTACACGATATGCAGGACCTACATCCGTGACATAATTCGTTATTACTGTCCCTATGATGATTGAATTTCTTGTGAAAACCAGCAGTGACGTGACCTATAGTGTAGTGTGAGTCAGATGGGAAGTTGGTTTGAGGCCAGACAGTGGGAGCTGTGGGAAACAACCTCCATTAGTCAGTATTACCACCATGATTCACCATTAGGCCTCGTTAATGGCTCCTAACGGAGAGCTGTAACATTTCTCCAGCAAGCATCAGTCGTGCTGTTTCCCATGAGAAGCAAATGCACCACAACAACCTCAATGTTGTAAGAAACTGAACTTAAAGTACCAGCAATTCTGGCATTCAAGGTCACAGTCCAGCAGTTTCTGTCATGTTTATTATTTTTTATTATCAGTAGCAGTTGGAGCGGCAGGATAGCTGATAGTTCATTGGTTTTTCCTGCCACTTTGTGACATTGTTAACCAAAACTGCTGTAAAAGGCTGTAGACTAAAGAAATGTGCAAGATATCAAAACTATTTAATTCAGTTAATTAAAACACATTTGACACTGACTGAACAGTGCACCAAAATGTAAATGTCATGACATCATATGAAACTGAAGTACATGCGATCCATGTTGATCATATAGCTCTGATCATGTAGTTTTGTTCATTGCAATGTTAGCATCAGTAGTAATAGTACTGCTACCTGTAGTTGTTACACTGGTAGTTTCAGCATAAGCATTACTTGATGTACTAAAATGACAGTGTGACAGTGATTCAGGATTACTGAGAGTCAGCTGGGGGGTCCGGGACATGGAAACGTTTGTGCTGGCTGAAATGGGCTCAGTCGGTTCTGTCGGATGACAGCGCGAGTTCCCAGAATGCCCGGTTTGTCGTGCGAGAACAGATTCACAGAGCGCTCAAGGAAATCCTTTTTCCTCTTCAATAGTGTTTGTTTAGCAGAAAGTGTGATCACTCCCCTCCCCTCTTGTACCAGTAGGATGAATGGCCAGGGTCTCTGTGTGTGTGTGTGTGTGTGTGTGTGTGAGATATTGTAGGGAGTGACAGAGGCCCAGTGAAGCTATGAATAGTCTCGCTGCTCCTTTGCCACTCTTCCTTTGGGTTCTCCACCCTCGTCCTGTCAGAGGTGGGGAGGTGGGGTCACTCCTCTCTTTGTTGGCAGTGTTTGGTGCTCATTCAGCCTGCCTGCTTCAACAACACAACACGTGCCTGTGTGTGTGTGTGTGCGTGTGTGTGTGTGTGTGTGTGTGATCAACAGGCGTTTGATGTAGCGCTGAGCGTGGGGAATTACGACATAAAACTCCACATCTTGTTCTTTAATCCGATATTGAAGCTTTTTTCACCAGTTTTAAAAAGACAAATATTAGATTAGATTACTCGATGGACAAACTACAAAAAAGAAAAATCTTACTGAGAAAGCAGAAATAATAAAAAATGCAATATAGAGAAATTAGTCGCGAAATAAGTAGGTATATAAGTAAGTAAAATAAAAATCCAAATTATTATTATTTTTTTTGTCAGTTTGACGACGTTGCTTTAATTAAAAACTTTTAATTTTGGGGCTGAAATGAAGCGGGCTCCTGCGTTTTGAGGATGTGTGTCTGAGGTGAAAATCTGTGGAAAACGTGGCAGAGCGTCTTGTTTGTTTTGATCTATCTGACAAATGATTAACTGGACTCTTGGAGCGTCTGGAGTTTCACCTGCGGCTTTGACAGTTTTTACTGCCTCACATGTTCGACCGGAGCCCAGAAAGACTACCTGCCTCTGCCAGCCGTCCTCATAAATACCTTACTCTTCATAAATACTTTGATAATCATATCAGCAAAGAAACGTTCATTATAGAAAGATAAGTTCAGAGTTTCACTGTTAACGTCACTTCTGACATTTTATCTGACACTGGAATCTTTTGTTTTGATTTCCAGTTGGTGACGTTTGAGTTTCTGCATGTCCTGCTGTTTTTTTCAGCACCCATAACCTCTTTGATTGCAGGGATGCAGCAATATGTGATGTTTTTTTTTTTTTTTCCTGAAACTGATATCCAGTGTTTTCCCAGTATCCTTATGAATATTTGGAATAATTGCAGTAGAAATGTGGATATAAAATAGGCTTAGTTTTTCAGACAGGCCTGTATTAAGATAATTAAGTTTTTCTAAACAAAAGCCCACTTTAGTTTCAGTCTGTTAATTTTCCAGTTGTATCAAGTGACATACTAGAAAAAAAGGTCACAAAGTACCAATTCCACAATCAGCCAAAGTAAAAATAATATTGCACCAATACTGACAGCACCAATACCTGTTGATTAGGTTTCACATCAAAGTCAAATAGCTAATAAACACCAAATGGGTCATAATGTTGGCTGTAATAAACAAATTTGAAGGAGCAACAGTGTTTAAAGAAAGATTATTTTAAGTTTTTGACATAACCCACCAGCCAAATGCCAGTAAACTTCATCTGTGGCTGGTAGATTTATCTACTCAGCAGATATTTGTCAGGCTAAACAGGCACCAGTCAGAGTCCTGTTCAGAAAGTCTAGTGGAAATGTCTGGTGTGTTTTGAGGTGAACTGTGAGGTGCTGTGTGTTTCCTGGCCTGAGGTGCAGAGAGGTTCCCACTGCCAGCTGAGTGGCAGCAGGGCAGAGGGCCAGAGCTGTCGGCAAACACAGCGCTGGAAGGAGACCAGACGAGAAATGAACTTCTCTTACATGTGTGACTAAAGTAAACTGTGAAGAGCTGAGCTTCTGCACTGCGCTGCAAAAAATGTTCCATCTCAACAAATACCCACAAAGCGGTGTTTTCTCCTCCTCATGAGTGTAACAGATCCTCCAAGTCCGACCCATCAGCTCTTTCCCTGTGGCGAGAAACAGTGCTTCACCTGGACTGCTCTTCTCCAAAATGAATGAAGTGGGTCTGGACCAACAAACATCACCATTTTCAGCTGACTTTTTTTTTTTAAAGGATGCATAACAATGTGTTTGTTTCTGTATCATCACCTGTAAGCACGCAAAAATCTTCAACAAACAACAAATAGCTGAAAATGGTGTTGTTTGCTGGTCCAGATCCACTTCATGTATTTTGTAGAAGAAGCTCAGGTGGTGCGCTTGTTCTCACCACAGGGAAAGAGCTGACGGGTCAAACTTGGAGGATCTGTTACACTTGTATGGTGGAGAAAGCACCACTATATGGGTAAGAACCCAAACTATCACTTTAAGCTACTGTAGTGAATCGAGATGAGCCTTAAAATCGTAGTTTTGTTCAGACAGGTGACCATAAAACCAGAAACTTAATCATTGGTTTTAATGCAGTCAGTTGGTTTCATGTGGCTTTATCTTGGAACAGACAGTGATCTGCTTCACCTCAAAATACTGTCAGTTTTCTGTACCAGGTTTTTTTGACCAAGTGGAACTACCTCGCCTTGCTGTCAGATTTTCAGCTTGTAAGTTAAAAAGAAGAAAGATTTTTGAGGCACAATGTCAGTGGGTTTCGTCTTAGATTAGTTATGGACTTTTCCTCTCTCTCTGTGTGTGATCAAGTCAAGTCAGATTTATTTATATCACACATTGAGCAAACAATCACTAAGTGCTCTACAGAGAACAAAGGAGCTGAATCCAGATAAAAGCGTTTTCTCATGTGAAATGTACTGTAATGTTAATGGTCTCTGAGTGTGTGGTGGTAACCTCAGAGCTGATTAGACTGAGGTTTGTGGTAAAACACAAACGTGCTGGAAAGATGCAGTTGATGAACAAATCAGTTGAAAGATAATCTCTTAATTTCAGTGCAGCAGAGTTATTATTTTGTACGCTGCAGATCAGCATCTTCGCCGTTTGTCGTGGAGCCCAAACCCCCTGTGGAAAACATGGAATGGCTTTTGGAAAAATGCCAAAAATCAGAGCTGAGTGGAACAGATCCTACTACGTTATTTTCCGGAGATTAAAATACATCCATTAGCACCACCTTCAGTTTCTTGCTTTTCTTCTGGTTACCACAAATATCAAATATCAAAAAATGCTTTTTATACATGCTTCATACACATTTTTTTGTTGCCAGGGCTCAGTCTTTTGACTTTGGTGTACATGAACATTAAGATTTTCAAAACATTGCATTAAACAGTTCATACAGTGTTTCCTCAGTGATTTTTGTGCAGCTGTGGTGCTTTTGACCAACAGTTATACATTTGTAAAAGTGTCCAATCTGTCACATCTGTCATTGAATCTAAGTTATGATTCAAGTAGATTTTCTAGCACTAAAAACTGTTTTAATAATGATACAGTACAATTCAGTTTTATTAGTATTGTGTCAAATCATAACAAAAGTTATCTCAAAGTTCCCTTTTACTGGGCTCTGGGTGGGCGGCCATCTGCCTCGAGTAAAGTTTAGTGTAGTGGCAGATTGTAACCACTGGACTAAACTTTTTTAGTTTCAGATAATAGTAAGGCACATTACAGTGTTTATTTTGACTTCACAAAATACAAGACTGAACAATTAGACAAAATATTATCCAAATTGCAGTAAGGCCAAGTGCAATATCCAAATCACAGGAGCTGCAGGTTTTCAAATGAAGGTTAAAAAAAATGTGACAAAACATTCTTTTAAGTAAAGTATTATGGTGTTAAAGAGATGTCCTGGCCTACAAATTGTATTTTCCAGATGCTTGTTACTGACCCCTGCAAAAACCATCATTTTAGTAGCTGTTTTGGTAAAAATGAAAATTATGATGCAAACGGTTAGGGTTAGGGTTAAGGTCATCAAATCCTACTAATATACACACTAAATAGCAGAAATGCTAACTTTACAGGCTGCAGAGTTACATGAGACTTTGAGCCTCTGTAAATGTCATTCGTAATGAAGCAGCTCATCTGTGAGTAGCATCAGGGTCTGTCCTCAGCTTCACCTCCACCTGCTTGGAAAGGTGAACCCTAGCAACAGCAGCTCAGTCCTGAATATTTCATGTGAGTCCAAACCTGAATGGACATTCTGTTTTTTGTGTCCAGTGCAACAAAAAAAATCTTGTTTCAGCGGTTTTCTTGGATCACATAAAATTATTCTGAAGTATTTATCCTGCTATGTTTTAAAGAGAATTCTTCTGACCTGCAAGAACTTGATCAGAGTCATAATGATCTTGCTTGTTTCAAGAGAAATCACATCAGAATTATTAATACAGCACTAATAATTATTAATATGGAAAGTCAATAACATTTTAAAATATTATAAAATAATATAAAGATGATAGGTAGAAAACACTACATTAGAAAGTAAAAGTAGGAAGAACTAAATCAGATGCAGCAGGGAAAGGTTTTTAATTTTCTCTTCATCCCAGCCAAGGTTAAAAATTATGGGTATTTTCTGCCCATGTAGGGTGTATTTTTTGCAGTGTACCATCCAGTGCTTGCTGTACTTCTTGCAGTGTACCAGCCAGTGTTTGCTGTGTTTCATTAGGCGTGCTGCTTGAGAAGCGTTTCCGAAGCCAAAAACGCAGGAATGCTCAGCAGTATTTCACCCTGGTGTTTCCCCCCTCGCTCCCCTCCGCCTGCCAGATGTTTGAAGCCTCTTCTCGGGTCGGGCCGAGGGCCAAACTTGGCACAGGGCAGCGATGTGGGAATTTATAATGTGGAATGAGAAAAATGTTTTCACTGAGAATTAAATTAATGACATTGTGTTTCTCACGAGGGACCAGTGGATCCAACTCTGGAGGTCAAGAGTGCTGGATTGACAAAGACACTGGCTTTTTTGTGTTATATTAATTGAGTTTAATTTAATAAACCTTATTTTTTAGGTTATTCTTGTAGAAATAATAAATCTTTTGTACAGCAGATAAAAATATCAACAAGCCACACTTAACACCAGCTAACAAATTGTGACAAATCATAACAAGTTAAAAAAAAAATCTGACAGTGGAGTGATGTAATTCCAGGTAGTTACAATGCAGTTTTGGATATTGTGAGATTTTCTAAAAGAGACAGTAAGATAATCCAATTTGGCTCAAGCAAAATCTTGAAAAAAGTTGATTAGCAACATTATCTCACCCAACTGGGAGATTTCTTATTTTTTGTCAAAGGAAAAATCAGATTTTAAGGCTGAATTGGAGGTGGAAGTGCTTGTTAAGGTGGAAGTTGTCTTGGCTGAGGGTGCCATGCTGTCATTAGCAGGTGATTTGGCCGTGGCGTGACATTTAGCCCCCTCCTCATGCTGTTCAGAGATTATCAGCCTCCTCAGGTGTCAGTAATGTGATCCAGGCTGTCACTAAAACATTCCTACTTACCACAAACAGCCAGCCAGCCTCCCTCCAACTCCTAAACACAACTGAGGGAGAGGTGTTCCTTCAAAATCAGGGTTCCCACCAGTCAGAGAATTGTCCTGGGCTATCATGGAAGTGTGAGAGGTGTATTCTAGTCAAGGAGTTTCTTGAATGTACTGTCGGGAGTATGGATCACTTTCCAGGAATATAGCAGAATGTGTTCCCTAACTTGATTTACAGATTCATCACCTAGTGGATCAGGAAAGAAGTAAATGATGAGGTCATGAAAGCAGCTTTGACTCTTGGAAAAATCCTGAGATTTAACATCAAATTACTGTCATCGATGTAACTTTAGATAATCATAATAAATGTTATGTGGAGCTCAAAGGTGTTTACAGAACAAATAATAAAAGCAAGGCAAACAGTAAACACATGAAAAGACAACAGGCAAACCCCATGTTTTAATGGATGAATAATGGTTTGTTAATCAAAGCAGTCGATGTATTTCTGACATGTTGCTTGTATTTAAACCTTGACACTCTGATGTGTTGCTGGGTGCTAACACAGAGGTGTCAGGGAGCTCATTACCAGTCACTTAGTAGAGTCTTCTCCTCTCAGTTTCGACCATCTGTCAGCCAGCAGAGCACCGCTCCACAGCCAAACAGGAGCCAGCGCTGTCCCGGGACACTTTAATGACCCCATGTGGTGGCAGTTGCTTTCTTCTCCAGCGTTCACACCAGCTCAGGCATTTGGGGGCCAGTTGCTGATCCGCTTGGGTGCCGAATGCTCAACATCTGCCATTTGGTGGACGCTTTTACCCAAAGCCTCTTAAAGCAGCATGTATATTTAGTTTGGGAGGCTCCAGTGGGAATCAAACCCCCAAATGGCACTGTTAGGTTCAGATCTGTTTGTCCCATGGGGAAATGTGGCTTCTATCCAACAATTTAAAAAAGCAGAAAGACCTAAAAATGGTTTAAAAACACTAAAAGAAACCCAAGCTAAACAATCAAAACACTGAAAAACAAGTACAACAGAGACTTGGCTAAGGAGTCTAAATGGAGATCAAAGGGTTGTTTATAGAAAAAAAAAGTGCAAAATGCAGTTTGTGAAAGTGCAGTGGCATATAAAATACAGGCTGCAGCATCAAGAAATGCACAAATTAGAGTATAAATGTGATCAGGATTTGGTGTTTCTGCCTGCATATGAGTTCCAGTAAAGACTAGATCTGTGGTTTCAAATGTTTTTTTATATTCTGGACCTTAAAGTTGGCTGTCACTAAGCCTTTGACCCCCAGTTGAAGTGATTTTGCGCTCTGGACTCTGATATGAAAAGATATTTTGGGTACTAGCAAAAAACACTTATAATTATTAAAACAGTACATTTAAACATCAGAGGCGTGGATCTTCGATTCACATTTCACCAGTTGGCGATTCAGTTTTACAATGATTTTTTTTTTTTTTTTTTTAATCAGTTCAGTTCAATTTGAAAGCCACAATTGGAAGTCAGAGGTGATTAATTCTGCTTCTTTTAGCAGAATGATGCAGTCGAATCAGCAGGATTTATAATTAATGCATCAATGCACTGCTACGGTCTCCCCATCATGAGTGTGAAAATGAATTTAAGTAGATTTCCAAGCAGAGTGCATCCTTTTCTCTGTGTTGGGTGAACATGTCTGCTGTTGCTGACGGAAACACACATGTGTCATGGATTATTAGCTGGCTCATAACTGCTTTTTACATGATGCTCTTTTGATCTAGTGACAGGAATGTCTTTCATCTTGTCCCCTGCTGCCTTCTCTGAGGTCACAGGTCAAAGGTCAGGGTCGGGCTTGGGAGCTGGAGCTGGTGGGGATCCAGTGTTTTGTCACTAGAGATTCACAGGGAATTGAACCTGAGATGAGGCAGCACATTGTGCTCTTGTGGCTGTTAAGAGATTGGAGTTTTATTAACACTTTTCTCTTCATTGTCCTGGTTTCAGTGGAGAGTTTTAGTGTCCTGACATGATCTAAAGTGTTTCAGAGGCTTTTCACCCTGGGAAAAAGAAAAGTCAGATGGGGAATATGTTGTCAGTTTCTGTCATTTTCAATTCTGCAGACACTAACGGCTCTTGGCAGCTAAAATGCAGAAATATCAGTATCAGTTTTCAGAAAACCCGTACATGTCAAATCCCAGCATTGAGGAGCAAAGTAACAGCTCTTTTATTCATTCCTGAAAATGTCACTGCTTTGTGGTTATTTGTGGTTATCTTTCACAACCAGCGGTATATGAGTAGCCTCTCTGTGGGAAGTCGGGCTGTCTGGGTTTCGAACCAGCGAGGCTGTGTGTGCACGGGACGCTCCCTCTGACCTCTGTACGGGTCACAGGGAGCCGCTGTGACGGATCAGCAGGGAAAAACTGTTTACTGTCAAGAGTTTGGATGGAATCAAAACAGAGCTGACTCCCACTGAAACTCGCTCTCTTTGTCTCTCTCTCTGTCTATTTTTCTCATTCAATTGAGTCTAATTTAATTCATTTGAATGAGCTCTTTTGACATCCAGTACAGTGCAGTATATTGACAGCACTTGGTTAGTAATCAACGACGACATTAACCCCTTAAACTCTGATTTCCCCTTAAATATCCTGTTTAGTAGCAACAAAATTCAATAAATGGCAAAGAAACGATTGCATTTAACAGTTAAGAATGAAGAACACTATATTGTATGTAAAAGAAAGAGAAGAAAAGAACAGTATATCAGAGTATAGTGGAATAAAAAATTGAGAAAAATTCTTGCCAGAAGAAAATGTAGCAGTCTATACTGATAGATAAAATGCAAATTATTATTTTATACTACTAGTGCTATTGCAGTTACTAATAATAAGGTAATAATGTTAACGGTAACCTCTGTGTGTGTGTGTGTGTATGTGTGTGTGTGTGTGTGTGTCAGGTCTGGACGACAGCCTGCAGCAGTACGTGTCGTCCTTCCAGCAGCAGCAGGTTGATGGACAGAGGCTGCTCAGTTTGACCCACCAGGAGCTGCTGGCGCTGGGCGTGACGCGGCTCGGACACCAGGAGCTCGTGCAGGAGGCCGTCGACCTGCTGTGCGCTCTGGTCAGTCCGACGCCCCGTCCACTCACCTCACCAGGAAAACTAAACGCAGAACTGAGAAACGCTCACAGCAGCGGGGCCACTGTTGCTAGCTCGCTATCTCTGCACCCTCGATAACACAGAGAAATACAAATTCAGTGAAAATTGGCATGACTTAAACCGGTACCAGGCAATTTATACAAGGCATGGTGTGTTTTGTGCAAGAGGTTTTTCAAATTTGGTACAATGAGAATAAAGGCAGAGTGAGAAACACAAAACTGCCAAGTCAACCTGCCAACAAACGCCAGGTGTTTCCCAGTTCTGCATAACTCTAGTATTTGAAGTGTTGTTTTCTTCCATTTTTGAAATTGTAAAATTGGTCATCAATTTTATTCCAAGTGGCTTTAAAAAGTCTTAAATCTCACTTGCTGTAAGCTGTAGGAGCCTTGCAAATCAATACTTCTTCTATGTTTGGTAAGTCCTGAGCTTTCGACCAGATACCAGAGACTTGGATTATATAGCTTGACGAGTGTGAGCTTTCTGGCCGGTTTGTAAAATCATTTAATTACGTACGCCATGTGTACCTTGAAGGTTTTCCAGTAAAACTTTATTCATCAGGGACTGAAGGCAGTGCACAGTGAGCACAGAAGTGATGCATTATGAGTGAACTATCCCTTTAAACCTGTGTTCCTGTCTGCTTCGATCAGGTGCTTCAGCTTTGCCCGCTGAGCCAATCACTTGATCGTTTTTTTATTTCAGTATAAAATTGGATAATTTTGGGAACTTTGCACTAACAAGCCATTTGATAAATTTGATCATGAAACTGAGAAATGCAGTTCTCATCCCACTGGATCTCTTTTTAAAGCGTTAACATCAAACTTGTTTAGCCGAAGTGGTTCAGATAAGTCCAGTTTTTTAAATCTGTGTGTGTGTGTGTGTTTGGTTGTCCTGCTGACAGTAGGTTCAGTCTTGTCTGTGTTTTATTTATTTTTTGGTTTTTCTGAGTGTTGAAGCAGGCGAGGCAGGGTGTGACTGACTGACCATTTGGATGAACAGGAACAAGAGATTAGAGAGGAATGTAAACTCAGCTGTCTGTCTGTCTGCCTGTCTCACTCTCAGTTCGGCTCAATTAAATTGAGAAAACTTTATTGGCATGGTTAAGAATTTTCCTGTCCTGCGGAAGCGATTATGCAACAAAACTATAACAAGATTAACACCAGAGGCCAAAATAAGAGATGTTTTCTTTTTCTTTCTGCTTGTCTTTTTGTCGTTGTCTCTCTCTGTCTCTGTCTTTTTTTTTTCGTCTTTTGGTCTTCCTGTGCCTTTGGTTTCTCCTCATCGGTTTCATTTCTGTCTCTCTCACGGTCTTCTCCTGTTGGTCTCTTTTTGCCCGTCTGTCTCATTTTTACTTCCTGTTGCTCTGTCACTCTTCGTCTCTGTTGTTGTTTTTATCAGTCTGTCTCTGTTCCCATGAATCTCTCTGCTTCATTATCTGTCTCCCCTTCTGTCTCTCTCTCTCTCTGTCTGTTGGTCATGGAATATCCCTGTGTGTCAGGGCAGATTGAGAGGTGTTTTCCATGTCAGGGAAAGTCATGGAAACACTGAGGTGTTTTTACAAACACCCTGGCATGTCACTTGACAGGTTAATGTAAATGGTTTTCACACATTTGTGCATCAGGTGGTTTTCAGACGAACTGAAGAGGGAAACAGACTGGATGTTTCTGACTTTGTTGTGTAAAGTCCTGGAAATTTTATATCAAGCCCCTGTTCTCTTTCACTTTCCCTCTTCTTTCAGCTTTGATTTCTCCTTCATATTTGTTTGTTTTGTTTGTTTTCATGTGGTTAAATGTGCACATCATTCAGTTAAACCTGTATGGGGATGAAGTACACCGACCGCGACAGAATTAGGTAGAAGTAAAATCAGCATAAAAAACAGCTCTTTACCTCGTCACCGCCGCTTCTGCTTTATTTCAAGATTCACTTCTTTCCAAAAAAAAAAAAAAAAAAAAATTCACAGCAAATGAAAATGCATTGTAAACTGAAACAATCTCTCCACGTCAGCAGGTTTGTTTATTCATTGAATTTGAGGAACCTTGTCATGTTTCCATTTCCATCACATCACGTGGCATTGCAGCAATGGTTTATATTAAGACTCACATGCCAGAGAATGTGCTGATGTAAATAAAATGCACTCTGTTAAATCTTTATCAGATCTGGCAAAGCAGAGGCAGTACATATTTAGTGCTTCCACACTGTAAAAAAAAAAAACAAAAAAAAAAAACAGTGTTCCTGTAAAGGTTTTGGGAGGTGAAGAAGAGAGAAACAGATTTTCACAAACATTTAAAAACTGCTCTCAGACTCAAGAAATGTGTGGTTTAAGACGATTGGACTGGAGAACATAAAACGAGCGAAATTCCTCCAAAACAACAACAACAACAAACAACAAAAACATCTTTAAAAGCATCAGACATCTTTTAGAAATAAGTTTCCAGGATTTATACACTTTGAATTATCTCACATGGCTGCTTGAAACTGAAAGAGGAGCAATAACTTCAAACCCACAAAATTTACTTGAAATGCTGGAAAACAGCTGTCTTTGAATTTAATTAAAAAGATGCATTGAGTTATTTCACTTGAGTAACTGTGTTAGAATGGGCCAAAACAAAAAATGAGTGAAATTCCTTCAAACCAAACAAAATTGTTTTACAAGAATACCTGCATGTTAAAACAAATCAGCCGAGCGTGAAACAGGCAGATTTTACTGCAGCCGACTGTGTTAAAAAGCACTAGAGGTTTGAATACAAGACAAAAGCCGTTGTTATTTAGTTTCCAGGCTCTCTCTGTGTGTGTGTGTGTCCCAGTGAAAAGGAGGATTTATAATCAGCGCTGGGTTTTTATTGTGTGAGGCGTCTGAATGGGATCCAGCAGCGTTTTAAATGGAGCCTGGCCCCGACACAGCTACTGTAACCGTTGACAAACATTGGGTGTGAATGGGAAGACGCAGGGCTGGAATAAAAGGGCTTGGTGTGGACTGACCGCAGTAAACTGAGCTTTTATCCAGAGAGACAGCTGACCAGAGGACAGACGTGCTGCTGCAGGGAGAGCGCTGCAAAGCAACAGGACAGTCTGCAGCCTAGCAGAACTGAGGTCTGCTTGCCTTCCATGCAGCTCTAATCGTCTGTCTCATCGTCTCTGCCTCAAATCACATCCAAAAGGCAGAAGCACCCCCATTTTTTAGGTTCAGCTTCCTCATCCTGTCCCGTCCACAGTTTTGTTCTGTGTCATGCTCTTCCACGTCTGTTAGTTATCTGAGCCCACGTGAAGAAATCGTGCATTCAAGACAACTAGGAGCTCCGCCTCAGTGACGTAAAATACTGACCTAAAGCGGCTTATGGCGATGACAACGCTAGAAATGATACCGGAATATCTCTATCAGTAGATGTTTTTCTCTTGTCCCACGATATACATCATCATAATGCACAGTCCTGGTTTAAATCACGCTTAAGCCGGGCTCAGACGACAGGAGTTTTGGGCCTGTTCACCCCCCTCAGCAATCTGGAGGGGGAATCTGGTCTGGGACCTTGGTCGGCACCGATGTTTGACCCAGATTATCTGATAATCTGAGGGGTTTAGAGATCCAGTTGGACACCTCCCGACTGCTCGTAGACTGAATGGCTCCACCCCGATAATTTTCCAACATGTTTGATATTTAGGCTTTAAAATCTGTATGATTACGTCTCTGCTTTCCAAGCGGGTCCACAGCAGCCAGTGAGAGAGATGAGTCTACAAGAAGAGAAAGAAAAGAAACGCAACAAGCTGCTGGACAGCTGAGATGGAGGAAAGGCTCGTCGACATGTGGCGAGAACACGACGGCACTATAAAACCTTTCCTCCGAGGTATATCATAACTCTATGCACCAAGAGAAGATGTCGTCCAGTCTTGTTTTGCCTTCTGCTTTTGTTTTTTTCTCACTCCGCCTTTCACCGTCCATCAACACGATGTTAAGAATACCAATAAAAAACGGAACCATAAATTCTCTCGCCACATCACCGCGGAGGGTCCTCGGCAACACACCTGCCAAGTACGGTTATGGAGATGTTTGTGTGTCTTTGGCTCAGAGATTTCTGCAGTTTCTGGATAGTTGATGTGTTCAGGTGGTTATTTTTTGCAGCGTGGGCTCTGACATGAGTCCAAACAATGAAGCAAACGCTAAATGGAGTCAGGAATGCAGCGGACAAAGAGTTTTTAGGTGGAGTTTTCCTTTAAGACTGAATTCAAGGCTAACTGACTCACAGTGGATATTCTGTGTTCAGAGTCTCTGGTGTGCAGCAGGAAACAGATGTGACCCGCCCACCTGTCAGACCCCCCACCCTTCCCCTGATACACACACGCACACACACTCAAGAACACACACATGCAAAGTTACACATACAACCACACACCATCATAAAACACACATTTATATGTGTACTCCTAAACACACAGGCACACACTGCCCAATGCCAGAGCACAGAATACACACACATAAACACACACACACTCACACCACAAGACCACACAAAATCAGACACACACATACACAAGAAAACACTGAGGCAAACACATAAAATGCTCACCAGGCTAGACTTAACATGTACATTTTAAACACGCATACACATAAAGATACTCACGTACACGCACATAAAAACACACACATCCTCACACATACATACTCTCATACACACATATGCACACACACCAACAAATACAAGTCAGCATGCAAGGACATAAACACGATGTCCACGAAGCACACACACGTAAACACACACACACACACACACACACACACACAGGAAAAGTCAGTGCAGCATTGTTCCAGCAGTTTCCGCTGGCTGTCAGATGATCAGTTTTCCAGCAGAACAGGACGCAGCTTCTGCTTTTAACCCTGAACGCACCACAGCTTGCTTGATCTCAGCTCACACACACACACACACACACACACACACACACACACATATACACACTCACACTCAAAGCTTTTTCAATCTCTCACATATAACTTGTGGCCGTTTTTTTTTTTTTTTTTTTTTAATGTGTTTGCCACAATTAAAGAGTTTTTGACAAACCCCTCAGACACATTCGCTCCCATTCATTCTCCAGCCAGCATAAATGCGTGTTTTGCAAAATTGCATCAAAACACTTAAGTAAGATAAATACTAGTGAAATACATTTGGCTTTTTCTAGGATTTTTTTATTTTTTATTTTTTTATTTTTTTTGGTTTTGGATTGGGGGGTGTATTTTTTTGTTTGCTTAATTTTTTTTTTTTTTTTTTTTACTGATTTCCTCCTTTGCATGTTTTTCAAAGAAATCAAGTGAATTTGCTCAGGTTTTAAAGGGTTAAAGGTGAAATTGAAAAGACTAACCACACTAATGTGTAATTGCAGTATGGTTTCATGTTTAAACAGCATGCCCACAGTCCTGGTTTTATTCCCATATTGTTGTATTTGAAGGCATTTTTCCATTCTGAAATTGGTTGTCAGAGGTTTTGCTGACAGTATTGGAAACAAGTGGGATTATTAGACCGAACAACATGTTAAAATGTTGGTTTTTTGCTGTGTCAAAGTTTAGATGGCCGTCCAGGCTGGTTCCTTTTTTTCAGAGGATTGATTGTAGATCGCAGCGCAGCAGATTCTGCCTGGTAACACTTGGACAACAGAGCTGCTGTCAGGTTGAAAATCCTCTGGGTTTGAGCTTCGTGTTGGATGATGTGACTTGTTAGGGCAGACTTTTTTTTTTTTTTTTTTGGTCATTGCGCTGGTCAAACAGGTGGAATATGAGTCTGTGTGTTGAAGTTTTCCTTGGCACAGAGCGCCACGACACCTCGAACATCTGAGGTGCCTGAGGCGAGCGACATGCTCACGCTGTCAGAGAGTCAGTGTTCCTGCACACACTGACTGCAAATGTATGGAAAACTAATTTGTCAAACTCCAGCTCTGCATACGTTTGGAAATGTTGCACCGATCTGATATACAAATGGCTGCACATCGACTGCGGTTTTAGACCCCTGTCATCTTAAATACCATATTTGTCACTGTGAAGAATAGCCTCCATTTACATTGTGATGTGGCAGAGATACAGGGAGCAGGGCGGTTAAATGCATAAATAATACTGAACACCGAAATATTTAAATCTAATCGCTGAACTGGTCTGGTAAAAAGTTTGGATCATGCAGGTTTTTACATGAACCATCTGAAGCCCAGGAGCCCACAGGCAGGAAAATCTTAAAAAATGTGTTCTTGGCCTATGAAGATGCATTTTTTGTTTTAAAATCTTAAAAAAAATATCCCCAAGAAACCTCTACCTTTTTGTGCTTTTGTCCCATCAGATATAAATAAATAAGTAAATAGATTACCTTCTTGTCTTCAACCTTATTTTTTTTTATTTTTTTCAATTTTTATTTAAGGGTTAAGGTTAGGATAAGTTTTAAAGACACTTTTTTATGTATTCATTCAATCATTCATTCATTTTCCTTTTTTTTAAAGAAATAAAAGAATTTGTTAAGAGGGTTAAATATAACATTTTAAAATAAAAGGCCATGGGTTTTAGCGGGACTTTTTTTTAAGTCATAATTTTTCCATACACATCCCCCTTTTTCCAGGCTGTGTATTGATCGTAACGTCTCAGCTCACTGGAGGACTTTGTTCGAGCCTTGCTGAGGCTGACGTGGTGTGGAATATTTTCTGGTCAGATGACCCACATGGTGACTGGTCCTGAGGAATGCAAGGAAGTTTGTGTGGTGGTGGGGGTGGGGTGGGGGGTGGGGTGGAGGCCCATCCTGGTCAAGGGTCGTGAGAATCTCCCATCAATCCTGGTTATGATGGGAAGGTCGCGGTTTGTTGTTTTGTCGACTTGACCCAGTTAGGAGTCATTGGTCTGGTGTCTCTGTGGCAGAGCTGCTCGATGAGACTTTTATTCAGAGGCTGACGCATACCTCAAAGGTGCTCTGTGTGTAATTTTAACATCAATTAGTCATTACCTTATTAGCTTTGAGACAAAAGTATAATTATGGTAAACAAACCAGACCACTAGTCATCAGCCTGTCACCACTGCTGGGAGACAGAGGCTGACAGTCGACTGGACCGTGAGCTGGTTGATTTACAGTTTAGCGATGTGGAAATATTAATTTCATACTGATATTAAGATGGTTAAAGGTGTTCACACAACACCTTTAATGCACTGAAACAGACTGCGGTGTCATGTACAGTGTGTTTGAAAGAAATCATTCATACTTCACAAAAAAAAAAAACAACAAAAAAAAAAAACACAACTTTGGCAAGTATTTTCATTTTTCCTTAGAGACCTGACTTTAATAAAAGATAATTTTGGTAAAACTTCATGTCTGTTGTGGCAACTAAATTTACTAATTTCTTTAAACTATCTTTTGATTCATAGTCACAAAACAATTTAAACAAGTTAAACATTGAGTTGAATCTTAGTTTGACATTTTACTGCTTTTTCCAGCAATCTGAAAGAAGCTAAACTCATCATAGAATCTTCAATGTGATCAAGATGTATTGACGATATTGGTAATTTGAATGTGTCCTGATCAGAACCACGGCGTGGAGTCAGACAACCTGAAGACGCTGGTGGGCAGGATGAGAGCCGCGTACAACAACCTGAGCAACGCCGCGTCGCAGCGCCGCAAGAACCCCGCCTACCACTCCAAGAACTCCCATCAGCCCTCCAACGACTTCCTGACCGCCGTGGTCGAGCTGATTGGAGCCGCCAAGGGCCTGCTGGCCTGGCTAGACAGGCATGTGGAGACACACACACACACACACACACACACACACACACAGACATCACTGTTCCAATCTCAATAATCACATTACTTATTCATCTAGCTCATTACTTCTTTAACCTCATTATGGCTGCAATATATCCATGTAGGGTTTCCCCTTGTTTTATGATGCCTTCAAGTCATGTGGGACATATCATAATCTCTGCTCTCAGTGAAAATGAACAAGCCAACAAAGTGGAAATACAATCTGAGAAGTGTGAATTTAATTCTGCAAGCTCTATCTTATAAAAAAAAAAAAACCCTCAACAGAAAGATTCAGTATGTGTCATCAGTAAATCACTGCTGCTTAAGTGGCTCTAATTTTTGGCTCTACAGGATTTATTGGCTTAATGGACACAAGCAGCACAATCCTTTTAGGGTGTAAAGTAATTATCTAAATATACAAAGATAGAGTAGAAATAACCTCATAATTACAAAGTGTAGTTTCAGAGATGATTAACAGGGAGAAATAGCAGCATAAGGCAGTTTGTTAAAAGTTAGAGATTCCTGAAACTGACTAACAGTTAAAAGCTAAAGCTAAAAGAAAGAAAGAAAGAAAGAAAGAAGCATTACCTCTTGCAAGGAATCTGCGGTATCAGCTGGAGCTCAAATGTTGAGTTTTATAAACCAGCTGGCATGCAAGTGAAGTAATGCATTACTTTTATTAAGTAATGTATAATTTATTGCATTTTTGCAGTAACGACACTGGGCTCTGCTGCTGCCCTGCGGTGGCAGCAGTGTGTCGGTGTGTCGGTGTGTGTTTGGTTGGTCCATGCAGGTTTTTCTCAGCCTGTTTCAGCTTGAATCACATTCCTGCACACAGAGCTGACAAGCCACTGCTCTGATGCTGTTCACACACCAGCTGACAGGAGGGACCGTTCTTCACAAAACACCTGACAGGAACATGACAGCTCATGTTCCTCCACCCTAACCCCATAATAACAATAACAATGATAGTAATAATAACCACAATAATGCTGTAATAATAATGATGCGCTGCTGTTATTGCCAGTAATCATGAACTTGGAATTACAAGTTTTCCTAACCTGCCAGTTTCTCTTATTTTTTAAATTCAGTCTCAATCTTTGTTGTTAAGCACTTGTCACTGTGGTGTTTCTTCAGTGCACCTGTCAATCAAACGGTGTAGGCGGGGCTTGTATTTCCTGTCAGAGTTTCTCTTTGCTTTATCTGTTAAGTCATGGTGGCTATCGCTGCTCATGCTAACTACCTGGTTCTTCTTCCACTGTTTTCTCTAAACAAATTGGAAATGTAAAAATGATGAAGTGGATATAAGCTGCTGTGATATAGCAGTCAGATACAGGGAGAAAATAGACATTCATATTAAAATATCTTCAAACACTACTTTCATCTTTTTCTGCATCACTCTGAACAAAACTGTTAACCAAACACACAAAACCTAAAATGATCACTGTCAGGTTTCCGCCTGCCTGACTCTGATGTTTCCTGTGTGTTTTCTTTGTTTTCGTGGTCAGGACTCCAATGACCGGCGTCAACGACTTCACCTCCACCAAGAACAGCATCATCCAGCTCTGCTTGGAGCTCACCTCCACCGTCCAGAAGGTCAGTGTAGCTTCTCACATGTTCACCTCATGCACACAACCGCTGACTTCAGCACCACAAAGACTGACAAATATATAAAACTGGAGCTACTTCAGCCCTTCAGTTGTCTGCTTCTCTGCTCAAGCTCAGAACAACAGTCACAACACTTGCATGAAAGTAAATCCGCACTGATAGAGAGTGGCAAAGGGCTGAATATCCATCCAGAATCATCTGACCGTGTTGTTTTCAGTACATGGGGGATCTGTGGTGTTTGATGAAGAGTTTGATGTGTAGTTATCAGTTGGTCGAAGGACAGGAAATGAATCTTAATTATATATTTTGATATTTAATGAATTGTTTTAGTAATTTTACAGGTATGACTCCCAACCATTGTCTGATTATCTTCCGTCCCCCCATTCATATCTTTATAAAATTAATAATTTGTGTTTTTTGGGCTGCTGGTCAGACTAAGGAAGACATTTGAAGACATCAGATTGCACTCTGATCACTTCCCTTGAGAGCTTTTGTTTTCACACTTACGGTACATTAATCAACAATTACAATAATTAGTTCCAGCTTTAATGGTGTGTATAGTTGCTGGCAGCAGCAGGCAAGCGCTGGCAGGACTTTAGGAGTTTACTTCCACATGTGTTCAAGATGGCCACTGTGTGGATAAATTAATCAGCTTTCTTCACGTAATAAAGGATGTTTTACGTGCTTCAGCTTCACAGAATTAGACAGCAGATTATGCAAGTAAGACTAAGCTAAAGTCTTTACTAGAGCACACGATTTCAGTTATATGGTCAGTTTACTGAGTGCAAAGGATTAATTTTGACATGCTTGGTGGTTTTCATTGTGTTTCTGTCATAAGAAAACCACAATAAGGAGTGACAGGATCGATGAGAGGAAGTGAAAGTGAGACGAAACTAAGTTCTTCATGTTCAGATGAAGCCAAATGAAATGAAAGTGTCCATTTTTCTGAGAAACTCCTAGAAACCCCGTTGGGACCTCTGAGAGTCCCTGGGCCGCAGTTTTAGAACCACTGACCTTCTGCTCTCACCTCTGACATGTGACAGAGGTCATGACCTCGGCTCACACACCCACTCCTGTCGGGTTTGTTCAGTTTCACAGCTTTGATGATGAAGATGATGAAGATGATGATGATGCAGATAGCTCAGTGCTGTTTACATTTTCAAAGTCCCGTTTGATGATTTTTTCCTCAAAGATAATGATGTTAACATAAACAAGCAAGAAACAAACCAACACAATGACACCCATGTCCTCCATCAGAGAGAAGCACGTTATGGATTTGTGCTGAACTCTCATGCTTTCGGTGGCGTATCGAGGCATCCCGTATCACATTTATGTGATTGTACTTTTATCTCAGTTGTGAATAAAGATATTGAACTGAACTGAATACATTTGCTTCTAAAAGTTACCCTGTAGTTACCATAGTTTCCTTGTTTTGAGCTGTAACTGTCGCAGCGGTGAGATGCTTCGTTTTCAAACATTTTGCTCACTGATATCGTGTATTGAATTATATTGTGACAGAAGCGCATTATCTCATCTCTAGCACCCGCATGTTTTGGCAAAATCCCACCACTAGACCTGTAGGTCATTCTAGGGCTGGGTATCATTAAAAAAAATCTCAAGACTGGTGCCAGTACTACCTTCACTTTGACACTGGTACCTTTTTTCGATACCAGTTTTATAAAATCTTGTTTTAAAATCAATTCTTTAATGTCTCTGTGTGTAGCGTAATGTTTTTCCTGTTACGACGTGTAATGTTAAACAGCCAATCACCAGCTTTAGTACATCTTGGTAGAAGCATACTGTGTGCTTATTGGCTCACTGACACTGATGAGATTTACTTCTTAGGTCATTCAGTATGAAATTTCAGTACCGTGGTATTTTTTTTTTTCAATACGACACAGTCGTATTGAAGCAACCCAGCCCTTCTTAATCCCCTGGCGTTAAGATATTGTGAGCAGCAGATGGATGGACTGTAGCTCCTCTCTGATTTGATCCTAGACAATAAAAGCCTTGAAGTTTCTGCTGCTGACAGACTGAATCCATCGCTGTTCCTCCACGTGTCGGTCCGCACTCCCAAACCAAGCGTTAAAACTGACTCATATCCCTTCATCTGCTTCCTTCCAGCACGTATGTACATGCACACACACTTTCACAGGCCGGCGATCTGTGGAAAACACAACACGGCGTGACAGCCTGCTGAAAGAAGCTGTTAAACTCCCATCAAGGGACCGCTGTTGGGATTACACACATGCACACAACATCACAGGCTGTAAATGTATCAGCGTGTTCCGTGTTTGGGCCTCTCACATGAAACACTGAAATGGTTTCTCCAGCAGAGCAGCGAGCTCAGTCAGCTCTAACAGGGTAAATAACGGCTAAAAGATGTAAAATCCATGTAGGACCAAGGCAGATGAAGTGTCAGTAGTGCCTGGTTAAAACACACATGGTTCCCAGCGAGGAGGACCACCAAGCACGTGGGAACAGAGGTTCTAAAAACATGCATCTTAGCAAGTTATTTACCCTTTCATTAAGTCTTGAAAGCGGCCGGCGTGGTGAGAAAAAAATCTCATGAAATATCCTTGAAATATCTCAGAATGACTCGGATGACTCCACCATAACATCACCACGCTGTGCTGAACACAAGTGAATCCAGATGGCACAAACTAGAACTCACACCTCTGCCAATGCTGTGCAATTATCACCAAGTGCCAGCTCCACATGTTGGATATTTTCCAGTTCATTCCTTCATGACTCATTACAAACAGACACACGCAATTTCATGACTGCACCTGAAATGCAACATAACAAATATGTGTGTTCAAATGCGAACCGCATTTAGAGCATGTTCACTGATTATCGCGACACCGTGTGGACAGTCGGCACTGGATTTGTTCAGGAAGAATTAGAGGCCTCCCTCTGCTGCTGCATCAAGTTTTGGAAGAAATTTGCAGGACCTCTGTGTTATTTAATTGGGCCAATAATGGAATGCCTCTTATTCTGTTTGCCAGTTGGTTCACACATCAGCAGAGTTTGATGTTACGTGAATCGCCTAGTTTCTGCATCGATGCTGCACTGGCTGCAGTTGTTTTATCACATCCGGGTCTCATTGAAAACAAAACAATGATTAGAGGCTTAAATTAGCTTTAGGAGCTCTGTGTGGGGCAGCAAGGAGTGTGTGGGGCCACCAACACTTCCAGCCAATCAGCAGACAGTGATAATAAAAAAAAATCATATTAATAATGGATGAATGTCTCCAAAGTAGCGTGTTAGATTCTAGTTGACACAGGTATATTTCCTCACAATTTTCTTTGATTTAATGTCACAGCTGTAGTTTTAGATGACGTTTCTTCCTATAACATTTCCAAAAAGTGATGAAAATACCGTCCCTTTTAAGAAAAGCTGTGCCTGCCTCTACCACACACCCTCTTTGACCAATCAGTTAAGCTGTGCCTATAAGATAAGACACGCTTTTGAACACGGCTGAACCCTCTTTTCCATCGTTTTCAATGTTTTTGTAATGACAGCGGTACGTCTCCCCCAACCAATGCACCTCAAATTTCATGTCACATTTCAAACAGTCTCTGCTCTAGTCTTGTGGCACCGTAACGTCAACTTCTTTCGTATAGAAAAAGTTATTAATCCTTATTTTCAAACACACACTCGTCTGTTTTTATGCTCAGGTGATGCTATGCCTGTTAGCTGGATTGATTACAAGCACCCGGCGATGAAAACTGTGTTGTCAGGTGACCCTCACAGGTGCACCTTGTGTTTGACGGGTGAAAGCGATCATCCTGTGTGATCACAGCCTTAATCAGCTCTTCCTCGCCCCGTTTCTGACCTTCTCACCAAATTTCCTGCAAATCCACTCACAACCTTTTTGAGGTAGCCTGCTAACATAAAGGCAAACAGACAGATGGAGGCAATTACCCAGCCCACTGGCAGATTTTATTCATTTATTTATTTATTTTTTTACATCTATATCAATATAAATTAGGTTTTAATGGATTAAATGACATGGTAAGGTGGACATTTTTTGCAGCGCGCCCTCTCCCTAGCAGGGGATCAGTGTTTTGCTCTGTGTTTAGGCGACGCTCCGCCGAGTCGTCATGCAATCATCCTGTCAGCTTGTTTACTAGCAGCTGCTGTTTAACCCACCGCAGCCCCGATCTTCAGGAGGCGTCTGCATTCCCCTCTGGTTCCACTCACTCAGGCTGTCATTTCTCAAATATTTCTTTCCCGCTGTTTTTTTTTTTTTTTCTTCCCATCCCATCTCTGTTTACCAGCATGCAGCGCCTCAGAGAGAGAGAGAGGTGGGGGGATAACCAAATAATCTTGACTTGTTTTTACAAGCTCTTTAACTGAGTCTTTTTTCAAACTGATGATTTGTTTTTAATTGCTTCTGAACCGGTATGTAGCAGAGGGGCAAAGTGCCTCAGCCCATCTCCTGCAGTCCTGTGATTCAGTTCTGAGGCTCTCTCGCTGTACTTGAGTATTTCCATTCAGTAAGACTTTATATTCTTCCTGCACCACATTTATCTGACAGCTGGAGTGACTTTGCAGAAGAAGCTTTTCCATGCAAAACGTCAAATGTGCTGCATTGTCAGAGTGTAAACTAGCCAACAGGGCATTGAGCAGTCAGAGCTACAACATTAAAATACGTCTTACAGGTTAATGCAGTGGTTCAGATACCCCATTTACCCGACTACAACATTTTGCTTTGAAAGCTGCAACAGAAAACCAACAACTATCACATGATAACCCACCTTGTGAAGAATCTAACATTACAAGTAAGAAATGCAGTGAAAGAGTTGGAATCAGTGCCTCCTGAGCAGATTTATTTTTAACTCTGTGGCCACAACCTTTCAGTAGGTGACTGGTTTGGGGTTTTTTTCTTTCAAACTGGTTCTTCTTGGTCATTTTAAGAGCCACCTCTCCATCTTTTACCGACTTCATTTCCAGCTAGGTTTCAAGTTCAAGTTGCAAATGCGCGCTTCCTGTCTCTTCTGTGCTGTTTGCTGCAACAGTTAATAATTGGAAATATTTTTAAGTTCTGCTTCACATTGTAAATGTGACAATTATTATCCAAAAATATTTATTTTAAAATTCTGGTAATGTACAGTTGTCCCTCGCTATAACGCGGTTCACCTTTCGCGGCCTCGCAGTTTCGCGGATTTTTTTTAGTGCAATTAATTAATTTAGTGCAGTTTTTTTTTTTTTTTTTTTTTTTTTTTACAGCGCATTGTGTTCTGCATCCTGATTGGCTAAGGGACTGTAGACCATTGTCAATCAATCTCCTCCGTGCCGTGTCTCCTGTACAGTACAGAATGTGTTCATTCTATAATACTGGACTTATTTTTCTATGAAGGTTTGAGCTTTGAGAGTTTAAACAAGAGAGAAAAGTGAGAAAATGTTAACGCCTGTCTGAGAAAAGTGTATAAAGTGTGTAGTGAGGGGTTTTACAGCTTTAAAACATCTATAATAATTGTAAAAAATAAAGCTGACTACTTCGCGGATTTCACCTATTGCAGGTTATTTTTAGAACGTAACTCCCGCGATAAACGAGGGACCACTGTATTCATGATTTATTCATATGCTTTTCTATTTTCAGATTTCTCTCACGTATCCCCTGTAGTACCTCGCTGCATTACCTTGAGAAATGCAGCGTTAATGAATCGATAATTTAACTCTCTGAAACTCTCTGACCACTGAGCCACATTTTACTGAGAATACCGCTGCACTTTTACTGAAGAAACATGAGGGAATGCGGACTTTTACTTTGAAAGCAGGGTTTTTCAGTTGTGGTGTTGATGCTTTCAGTTAAATGAAGGACTTGAGGACTTTTTTCTGTGGTGTGTGTTGAAGCCCTTGTCCCTTATGCACAAAGTACTTCTCTGAACTGTACATGCTGACTGTTTAAGTGTTTATTATGTGACCCCCCCCCCCAACAGCTTTAGTGGAGTTATAATTACAGCTCTGTAATTATGTCTCTGTTATGCAACTCAATTAAAAACTATGTCACAAAGAATAAATAAATAAATAAATAAATAAATAAGTGGGAATAGTGCCCAATAATGTGTGGTAATTTTACAAATTTCTTGTGCAGTTTCACAGATTGTTGAGGAACAGTTTGCCTTTTCTTTCTTTCTTTCTTTTTTGTTTTTCGTGTTTTGTTTGTTCTCTGATTTTCCATGATAAACAGATTTACTGCACATTCTAGATCTTATTGAATTTCTCATATTATTACCCAATACTCAAAAATAAACAAACAAACAAACAAAAAGAGATGAGGGTGAGTGTCAAGAAACAAGGAAAGAGTTGAATGTTTCAAGATAGTAATACTTATATTTTGCATTTGCATTTTCTTTTGGCTGTTTTGGAAAAAAAAAAAAAAAACTTCCACCTTATTGACAGACGTTTTCCACTTATAAGACTATAAAATAAGATGTCACAGAGTGGATGCAGGATTGAGTTGCTTGTTTCAGAGGGACATTTTTTGCAGCGCGCTGTCCTCAAGTCTCTGTCTTCCTCTTTAATTGCAGGACTGCACTGTTTATGAGATGGAGGAGAAGATTCTGGAAGTTGTAAGTATTGGTTCTCCTTTTTCCTTTGGTTTGGATGCGGTGAGATTCTAATCCGAAGCATGTGTACACACACGCACACACACACACACAGACAGCCTCTAAACAGCCACCAGCATGAGCGTTAGATTGTGGATTCACATGGACAAAGAAACACACACAAGTACACTCACCTAAACACACGTTTCCCTTTCCTGCCTTGTGCTGAGCATCCCGCTGTGAGTGTGTGTGTGTGTGTGTGTGTGTTATGTGAAGGTACACTGCTTGTTTATGCAGCTCAGGAGCTTCCACTTCCTGTCTTAGATAACACTTCCTGTCAGGAGGGTTGGAGGTTGTTCACATAATAGCTGAAAATCATCACCTTTTCATTCCCAAAAACGCCAACTCTTCTTTGGTTTGACCCTTTTTTTTGTTTGTTTGTTTGTTTTTTGTTTATTTGTTTGTGTCAAGCCTCAAGCTGACCAATCACAAGCCAACCAAAAACTCAACGTTAACAAGTCCTTCAGTCTCATCTTCACTCTTCAAATCTGAGTCTGGATTAGACTGGATTAATCTGCTGACAGAGATACAGGGTCTCAGTTTTGAAAACAGTAGTGCTGTATTTAAAAAGTCATGTGAAAGGAAATCTATAAATATTTCAGTTTCTGGGTTGGTTTTAGGGAACTTCAGCCCATGTGCACATCTTTATCCTGCAAATACTCTCCATGTTAACAAGTCACTTAGTCTCATCCTCAGTGTTGAAATCTTGTTTTTCTTCAAAAAAGAAAAAAAATCTGTCAGTGGGATGAGATAATCGCATTTATTTCCAACACTAATCAACTTTTTTTTCACAATTTTCTCGAATCAAGTGTCATTTTCTTGATCCTTGTGGTCTGCTTTATTCTGCCTCGTTTCAGCAGATTTATACCTCTTCCCAGAAAATAATCCTAAAGCAAATGAAACTGCACTGGAAACACATGGGATTATCTCATCCCAGTGGCTTGTTTGAAGAAAAACAAGTTTTCCACACTGCAGATGAGACTAAACGACTTGTTAACATGGAGATTTATAGCAGCAGCTTGTTTATTGGACAGAGTTTGGCCTCGGGGATCATTTTGCTCCACAGACTGTAGTGTTTTCTCAACTCACAGACGAGCATCTAATCCTTTTATTGAGGTTAAAATGTGAAAAATCACCAAAAAATCGTTGTCTGCAGATTTTGAAACGACCACAAATACACTGTAAAAAGAGAAGAAAAGAAGCATGATAGATGAATGTCTTGTTTTTCTGTTTTTCCTTTGATTGTTTTCCTGTTTTTTTTGTTTTTTTTTCCCGTTTGTGTTGTTTTCATCACGTCACCGACCCGTCAGCATCACGGCGTGGAAGGAAAGCAAAATTTTGTTGGGCGTTAGCGAATTGGATTTCCTCAACACCCCTCGCCCTCATGTAACTCTATAGCACAGATGAATACAAGAAAACACAAGAATGTAAAAGTAAAATGATTTTAATGTGTTAAACTTATGTAGTAGCTTAAAATAAATTCAAAATCATAAAACTTATATTACAAAATGATCAAAAAACAACAAAAAAAAGTGTGTGAGTGAATCAACATGAGTTTTCTCATGTTTGCCTCCTGTCACACTGATAGCCACAAATACCAACATTCAGACATTTTTACAAAAAAGTAAAATATTTGTGTCTGATTTGTTAGCATTTTGTGAGATTTCTGGATCAAAAATAGAAGTATGGGACAAATGAATAGGCCTGTTTCTAATTCCTTCAAAATTATGACATTTGGATATTTGTTCATTTATTTAAAAAAAAAAAAAAAAAAGATTTCTGCACATTTTTATGACCTGCACTTTATTTTTTTACTAACCTGTACTTGATCAGTGGAATTAAAAAACAAAAACAAATGGCTGAGTGGTTACTTTGATTGTAACTGGTATGTTTATTTGAATTATGAAAAAAGGCTTTGTCAAAAAAACAAACAAACAAATGTAAATTTAATAAAAATTTGTCATAAAAAGTTATGAAAAAGCATTACATTGAATTCTCTTATACACGCTAATGTGCAGTGTTAGCTTTTTGTTAGTAAAGTAATGATTTACAGCTGAATCCAGTGGATCTGGTGCCGGTTTAATAGAGAATCGTGATGATAAAAATGGCCAAGTTTATAACGCCAGCTTAATAAATCACAGACTGTGATTTGATGATTTGATGATGATGATGATGATGATGATGATGTGAAAACAACATGGGTTTTCCACACTGAGAAAATTTGTTTGGTAAAGGTTTGTAGTCATTTGTGCAGTCGACACTGAATGTGAGTCACAGTGTTGGAAGAATTAAACCTGATATGTGAAGTAGATGAGACTCAAGCTTATCTGACAATATAAATGGAGATTAACAGGAGAACTGATTAAAGAGGAGAAGAGGGCGGGATAAAGGAAGACTTTAGGAAAATCAGGAGTGTTGACAGGCAAGATATGTGCCTCCACACGACCTCAGCTCACCTGAGACGCCCTGCTGTGCCTGCAGCTTTACTTTCTGGTGGCTGTAATAGTTACATGAGGCTCAGTCTGGTTTGTTTAGGCCCCAGGCTCCCGCGGGCTTCTCCTCTCTGTTGTACAAGTTTAACAAAACCATCAACTGCAGTATAACCATTCTCGGTGGTTTGGCTTCTTTTTTTTTTGTGATCCCTGAGGGGTGAAGCAGTTCACCTTTTCCTGCCCTGTTCAGTCAGAGGTCAGAGGTCAGACAGTGTTTTGTCGTAGGAAGCTGCAGCAGAACGGAAGCTTGGCATCACGGGGGGGGGGCTGAACCTGTGACCTTCCTTCCTAACTACTGGGCTGCTGCTCTGACATTTTCCCATCTTTAAAAGTCAAGAAACACATCCGATTTTCTCTTCTATTTCTGTTTTCTGACAACAAACTTTTGCTTTTGAGCAGGTATGTTTTTAGCCCCGGGGCTCCGAAACTTACTCACCTTACACAAATGAGCATGTAAACTTTCAGTGTGAGTTAAAACCTAATAAAAAGGTCTTCACACGACTTGGGTGATAATATTGGGCACGATTACATAACACAATCCTTTCAGAATCGTTTTAATTGGCCAAGTGTATTGGCACATACGAGGAATTTAGCTTAGTGGTTGCCGTATCGTGCCTTGTTGAAAGATTAGGAAGGATGAAAGAGACAATATAAAAACCACTAAAACGTGAGTCATACAAAACGATAAAAATGCAAATGACCCTGAGTTGTGTGTGTGTGTGTGTGTGTGTGTGTGTGTGTGTGTTTGTGTTTCAGTCTCGAGCTCTGAACGGTATCTGTGAGCAGACGGTGCGGGCGACCTCTGACCCCTCACAGAGTCCAGTGGCCTGTTTGGAGGAGGTTCACATCACCAACATCAAGCCTGGAGAGGGCCTGGTGAGCACACAGCACTTTTACAGCACAGAGCACGAGCCTAGCCTCAGAACATCAGAGTAAAAAAAAAAAAAAAAAAAAAAATCCAGAACGTCTGTCATCCACTTGGGGGCACTAATCTGTTACCGCTCTGAAAAACATCCTCCACCAGAGCCAAATAACTTCCCGTCCCGAAGCTGTGAACGTAATGTGAAGGTTTCAGTTCTCACATCAGAATACTGTAGCTGCAAACTGAGTGGACGTTTATGGGATCTCACTAATATATCAAAACAAAATATTTATCTTCATGACCTAATAACTATCATGAAACTATCCTGCACTTTATGAGACTTTCTACCCCGAATTGAAACTTGTGGGAGTCAGATGTGGGCCTCATTTCCGTCCCAAAAACACATTTTTTTCGCCTTAACTTTCGGTTTTGCACAACCGAGCTGCCGTGAACCCTGCAGCAGGACTGACTCTGTTTGTTTGCAGAGGGAGTTTGAGCTGTCAGCACCCTCTAGTGGTGAGAAGTCGCTTACTGCAGCTTTACACTAACTAGCTAGCTTAGCCATCGATGCACCAGAATCAATGGAGTTTATGTCTCCCTTGCTAGCATCTAGTCAACATCTAAGTATAAAAATGTAACCAAGCTGAATACTGACATCTGTCCACCTCAACATATGTGAGTCTAACCCGAGTCAAAGGAGGTTGTGTGAAAATGAAATATGCAGAAAATTTGTTTAGTTTTAAATGGCTTCGTTAAGGTTGGGGTTAAGGTTTGTACCTGCATTCAAAATACTTTGACCTTTATACTTAACTCATCAACTACCTCCATTTTTATTTGAGTACCGACACGCTTTGTGTTAGGTTTGGATTGTTTATTGACACATACAAGAAACTTTTTAAAGGAAATGTAAGGAGAATTGCCTTAAAAACCCTCAAGGGGCTTGAAAAGTGGTATTCTCCAGGGAGCATATGACTGGAAATAAATATACACAGGTAGTCTGTGACACACCAACATAGTGTTTGATGCTGTGCTGAAACAGGAGAGAAAAAAGACAAACGCAGCATTAATCTTTCAGAATCGGTCCCATGCTCTTCTCACTGAACTTTAGAGGAAATTAGTGTTTCCCATGTTCATTCCACAGCAGTGGATCACAGTTAAAAGGGGAAAAACTATAATTTGACCCAACTTCCCCCCACAAAACACAAACGGTTATTTAATGCTGCAGCATGCGCTGCAAAATTGGGGACCAAAACAGAAACAGATGTAGAGCCAAATTGAAATAACCCTCAGACACCGCTGCCGCAAAGAATTAAAGGGACACCACTTGAGATGCTTTCAAAGACAAATTCAAATGCAGATTCTCAGACATTCAGTGCTTGAAGTTCACTTTGTTTTCCAGGGGATGTACATCAAATCGACCTATGACGGGCTCCATGTCATCACAGGAACCACAGAGAATGTGAGTGCACTGGATTTCTCAGCATATTTGTCCTTTTGTTGTTTTCATACAGAAGCAGAATGGCCATCAGTCATTTTGTTCTTCAGTTTGAAGAAAAAAAAAAAACTTCCAACAGAACAGAAGAATCCATCAGACACCAAAACGCTCTGTTTAAACTTTGTCACTGTTATGTTTGTGTCATGAAAACAAAACCAAAAAGTCATGAGTGATTAAAACATTTCATGGGTCATTAATTGCAAAATGAATGGAGCAACATGTAAACTAGACCAGTGGTTCCCAAGCTGGGGACTGAGGGCCACTGAGGGTCCTCGAGGGTGGCTTCCAGCAGTCAGGGGAACAGATGAATTCCAGTTTTTGGATATTTTCTAGAGAATGAAAAAGACTCTTTTTACTTCTTTTTATTGTACTTCAGCACCCATATGTCAATTTTACCGTATATTCAATGTTGTGCTCTTTAGAGTTCCAAAAAGGCAAAAATGACAGCAAAATGACTCCACACGGCATAACGCAAGTCCTCTGAAGCCACATTTACCCACGTCACGATTTCTCGTCAAGTAGAATGTGGACAGGTGGCGCTCTGGTGCATGTTAGCATGAACTATTGAAGCTAAATAACGACGTGAATTTTTGTGTTTTCCACTCAAGATGCGATTGTTTGACTCCATAAGACTTAGATGATGCTACGCAGTATGAACGGAGTCATTTTGTTATCTTTTTTTTTTTTTGTGGAGGTGTTTTAGGAAGTCTTATGAAGCATTACAAATTGAGCTGTTGATGGCAGTACTTCCATTTTTGGGTGAACTGTTCCTTCAACTTGTTCTGGTTGAATTTTTTTTTTTTTTTTTTTTTTGACTCCCTGATGAAGGCTTGACGCCAAAACGCATCAGAGTTAGTTTTTTAGTATGTCACTTTGACAATGCCAGTTTAATAAAGGCATTTTACTGTTTCTAAGAGAGTGCCTTGGAATTTTTTTTCTCTGTTTTTTATCCCTCTCCAAAGAGCACCTCAAACCAAACCATGAGTCCATGAAGCGCTCCTTTTTTAACATTTTTTCCTTTGTTCTGGTTGAATGTTTGAAAATATGTTGTGTTGATGTTTGGTGTTAATGTCAGTAAACCTCCTGTCTTGCTCAGTCTCCTGCCGACAGAACGCAGAGGATTCACGCTGGAGACGAAGTCGTGCAGGTCAACAGACAGACGGTGGTGAGTGTCGCTCAAATTCAAACCTCCAAATTATGTTGTTGTTGAATTCAAGCTCAGAAAAGAGATGTGTTCAGTCGAGTGTTATTTTCCTGACGTTTGTGGACCGGTCTGTCTTCGTCCGCCTTGTCTCGTGTCACATTTGTTTCCAACAAGTGAACATGTCAGTTTTTTTGCCCTCTGGCTGTAGTTTTTCACTTTTGTCCTTTTCTAAAAACAGATTTAAAAAAAAAAAAAAAAAGTTTCATACCACAAGTGATTAAATTACTAAAGAAAAACAGACCAGCTTAGTACTTTAGACTGCCTCCTGTAAGCTCCACTCAGCTGGATGGAGTAAGATACGCTTATTACCATTAATCCTTTAGTGCTTGTGGGTGATTAGTCATTATTTATTTATTTATTTATTTTCCTCTAAGCTGTTTACCTCTGAATCTGTGCTGAAACTTATCTGCCATCTGTGTTTATGTGTTCTTGTTGTTTTTTATAGTATTGAGCCAAATGTGACGCCACTGAAAAAAATTCTCCCCCGAGGGAGTAATAAAGTAAAATAAAATTAAACTGCAGTGGAGACAAGTGAAATAGTTTCTTGTCATGTTGATGTAGCGTCGCACTCTGGAAATAGCCCAGGAATATGAACATTTAATTACATTGAGCATGTGAACATTTAATCTCAGCGTATGTGGCTCTTTTGTTCTAGCTGTGTGTGTTGAGTCATGTGACCATAGCGCCTGCCTGTCATTGGTCCAGGTGGGCTGGCAGCTGAAGCACCTGGTGGGGAAGCTGAAGGCGGAGCCTGACGGCGTCGTCCTGGTGGTGAAGAAGAGGCCGTCCGGGACGTCCTGCAGCTTTGCCCCCGCCCCGCTGAAAAACCTGCGCTGGAGACCCCCGCTGGTCCAGGTGAGCCTCCTGACACACTTCCCACCGTCACCTGTACACCTGTAATGCCGCCTACAGACTGAGACAGGGTATCCGCGGGGTCTTGAAAAGTATTAAAAGGTGATAAATCAATTTTGGGAAAATTAAGACCCTTAAAAAGTATTAAAAAGTCTTATCACGACTTTATTAAGTCTTAAACTTTGAAAGTATTTTTTTCTGAATTAGCTGTCCAAGAGTTTGAGTCCCAAAAACATCGTAAAAGTGTATGAATTTATTCATTTTTATTAAAAAACAAAGATGAACAGGTACATAAAAAACAAGGCTATTGTGGGTGCGTTTGTAAATTGTCTCTGAGAGCGCCAGAGCGAGCGGGTGGGTGGAAATTCAGAAGCACAAAGTACGCTCTAGCGCTCCCAGTGCATATTACAAACGCACCGAAATGCACGCTGGTCTTTAGTCTTTATCACAAACTAAAACTGTTAAGTCACTTATGTAAAAAATGGTTACAGCTTAAAGTGGCGGTGAGGCATTAAAAAATATTGAGAAGGTCTTGAAAAAGTCTTAAAAAGGTATTAAAATGAACTTCAAGATTCCTGCATATACCCTGTGAGAGGTCTCAGCAAGTTTATTGCAAGCCATGCTGTGCGACACGGACCTGATCAACGACATGTTTTATGAAGACTGAACAGAGATCACACCCACTGAGTCTTACAGGTTAGGACATAAGTCAGTATAGAAGAAAACGTTATCGGTGTACGTAATCCATCTGTGCTGCTGTAGTGGTAAACAATGAAGCTCAGAAAGAGTGGAGCTCTCGCGATATCGGCATTAATGTGTTTGGACAAAAATCCAAAGAAGACTGAGGAGGAGGAGGAGCATGTGGACCTGGTCATGTTCTTCTTTGTTGGAATCCCAAACATTCTGTGTTTCCTTGTTTTACCTCCATCATTGGGTTTAGCGCCAGTGTCGTGTTGATCGGTGCGTCATTTTATGCTGCATTCCCATTGGTTGGTTAGTAAACGTAGGTCATAGCAGCGGCCACATCGTGTGATTGTTATCCTAAACTTCTGACAGTCAGAATTTAGTCCCAGGCTCTCTTTGGTCTCAAGGCTGTGACGATGGCCTCTCTCACAGTGTGACACACGACCAAAGACATCGCTGTGTTTCCTCCATGTTGGTCATCTTTTGTCTGGGACAGCCCAGAATTGCACACTGAATACCAGCCTGCTGAAGAGCTGTAGACAGAGTCCAGCCTGCTGAAGTTCCCTTTAGCAGGATGCTGACAGGTTTCTCACAGATCCAGGAAAACCAGGAAATTTATAGACTAGTATTCCAGTCATGGAAAACACCTGGAAACACACACACACACACACACATACATACATATATATGTGTGTGTGTGTGTGTCTGTGTTTCTGTGTGTGTGAGAGTGACAGTGAGTTTGTGTGTGTGTGTCTGTGTGTGTTTTAGCTGTGTGGGGGTGAAGCAGGCAGCTGTGAATAAATACAGAACAGAGAGCTGACCAGCAGCCTTAGGTGGGTTTCCAGCCTGTCATCACCTCAGGTTTGTTCTGCTGGATGTGTGTGTGTGTGTGTGTGTGTGTGTGTGAGTGATCTAACCAGCAGCAGAACAATGGATTCCTTCTTCCCTCTTCCTGAAATAAGGGAGCAGCGTAAACTCTAAAAACACAAGGCTGCGCTCATGTCAGACATCTCTGGAAGGTGACTCATGCCTTATTAGACAATGTGACAATTCTGAACTCACTCGGTCGCCTTCGGGGGGTTTTGTGTTGAAAAGAGGTGCAGGAAGTGTGTGTTTTGGGAAGATAGGCATCTTAAATGTCAGTAGAGAGCTCGGTTGGCTTATGTGGTCTCTAATCTCTGTAACACAAGCAGGTCGACAGTCGGTCTGTCTTTATCTCGCCCCTCGGCGCTCTCTCTCTCTCTCCACCCGCCGAGTCCAAAGGTCAGCTCGAACGGAGGCCTGCCCGGTCAGCGCTCCTCTCGCCTTCAACTTGACCTTCCAGCTTCAGTCGACCAGCAGAGTCAACATGAACTTCACTTTGAACACTCCCTGTTAAAGGAAAATTTTAATCTTTGGATCCTCTTGAGCTTTTTTTTTTTTTAAATCATCAATTTTGAACACATTCCTGCAGCTGCTTTATGCCAAGGCGCTGTAATTCACGTTGTTGATGAACCTGCTTTGCCTCAACCTGCCTTGTTTACTTGTAGTGCAGTCGGTGATTTACTGCATTTCCCAGAGTGAGCCACGCCCCTTCTTGTAACACCAGCCTTTCTTGATGCAGCGTTGCATCCTGGTCCATGTGCCGCTCCTGTGTAACTGTTGAACGTCGGTGCAAAGTGGTACCTCTTGAAAGAACTCCTCGCTCTTTGATTGTGAGAAAGTCTGACGTTTACCACTGATGTTTTAGATTGCAAAAACATTTTCTGAAATCAAACAAATATCTGGATGTGACCTCAGCTCGTCTACGATTGGCCAGAAGAAACAAACACCAAAGTGACTTCCTCTCATATAGCTTTCTCATCTTCTGCCCCCCTAAAGACGTCACTTTTTTCTAGCTCTGCTCTTGTCGCTAAGTTATCAGAAGCGGTGACTGTGACTTGTGCATGTCTCATTGTTGGTTGCTCTGATTTGAGACATGCAGCTTGTTGTACTGTTGCACTGCCTCTTCAGTTCTTTTGAAATTGTTTTTGCAACATGGATAATCCAGAAAAGGAGTCAGTTCCTGTGTTTATGGAAATACAGAGCCTTAGGAGAGAAGCGAACGCCTCTGATGTGGAGAGGAAACAGAGCAGCTTTGTCTCCTGCTCTTCCTCACAACCTGGAACCTCTTATTGTTTTTTTTTTTTTCCATTTAAACATTATTTTTCAAACGCTGAACCAGTTGCAGGTTTACCAGCACAGCTGCGAAAGGACTGATTCTGCATGTTTAGTGTAATAACTAAAAAATGTTGGAAAAAAAAAAAAAACATTTCCCAAAGAAAGCGTTGGTGTTTTAGAACTGCAGGATCATGTTTCCTCCCTTTCATCCAGGCGTTGGTTTCCATTCATTCCACTACAATATGCAAATGAACTTTCAGAGACTTTCTTCAAACTTTCTTCACATGGAATTTATCAGTGGGTCCGCCAACAATGAGAACCACTTAGTCTCAACCATCCAGCTCCTCACTCAACATTTTTGCCTGTCTAAATGGTCCTCGCTGAAATCCATTTTCAGCAATGCAAATTTATGCAGCATTTATTCCATTTCATGAGCTTATATATGAGAATGCACCTAAATTTGATTCACAGCCGTAACAAAATGCACCTATTTTTAACTGGAAAAATCCAGTTAAAGTCAGTCATACCACCAAATTCCATGGAAATCCATTAATACATTTTTGGGAAATTCCTGTCGCAGATTTGAAGTTCTCAGGTGGTGGATTTCAGGTTGAAAATTTCTTACATTCTGAGTGAATCTCAGGCACATCTGTCCACTTCATCAAAACAGCAACAAAAAAAAATGACGTAAGAAAAAATGTATTTTGAAGATATCTAGTATAGACCTTTTTATTATAAATTGCCTTTTTCCCAGCACAGTCCTTTGTCTAAAAAACATTTGTCAAAAAATATATCTAAAAAAACAATTGAAATTTAAAAGAATGTTTTTTTATATATATAGTACAAAACAGTAACAGTAAATAATGATTTATGCAGTGTTTGTATGCAAAGAATGCATCTTTATCAGCCACAGTAGTGAATTTTAGATGTTTTTTGACAAATGTAATTTAGCTTTTAGAGGGTTCACGGTTCATGAGAGCAGAGTGGATTACTGCAACCTTTGAGTCAAACTGAATGGCTCTTAAATGACTGAAGTGTGGACTGGGAGCCTGAGGCTGGACCAGTGGAGAGACAGAGACAAACTACCTGCCTAAAACATGAACCTCCGCAGGGTCGTGTTGGAAAACGTCAGGTGAGATCTGCCTGCCGGCTCATGAGATTCTTCTCTTTTCTGTCGGTTTCTCTCTCAGGCGGCTCCAGCTCCCCACAAATCCCAGCACCCAGAAACCAGCGAGGCTGTCGGCAAGAAGGGGAAGGCAGCCATCTTGGATCTGTACATCCCCCCTCCCCCTGCAATGCCATACGTGCCTCGGTACGACCGGCTCACTCCGCTTCACACTCTTTGTTACTTTCATACACACTGCATTTATCCTCCATTTACAGCGTTGTGTTCCTCGTTACACGGTACAATAACTTTCTTGTAAGACAGAACTGGAGTGGAGCTCTCCTTCAAAGAGAGCACATGTTTTTGTTTTTTTTGGTTTGTCTGTTTTTTTTTTTTCCCCTCCAGAGAACGAGCTGAAGTCCAGCGGTGGTTTCAATAAATCCACAGTAATCAGCGAGAATTCAATAATAATAATGTTCCTTCAGCGCTGGTCGACCACGACAACAAGAAAAATACCACTGTCAGTACGGAGAATGGCAAATTAAAAAACAACGTGGTGTAGCTCAGTTTTCCATGACAGTGGGAGACTGAAATAACGGAGTTTCAAATAGATGCTTTAACCGAATTTAAAACATAATCCAGTTAACAGCTGTATTTGATGAAGGTTGGTTTAACATCTCAGGTGATTTCCACAACACACCTGATGTTGATAAAACTGAACGCATGGTGCACGGAAGGATCATTCACAAGTGCAGATAAATTTTGGGAGAGAAACTTTTCATTTTATTTGAAGGGACAGGTGGATGAGAGATGATGTTCGAAGATTTGTGAAGATTTAATCGGCTGAATTTTGATTTACACCCTCTAGTGCAGGATGATGTCTATTTAAGATGCTCTGTCTCACAGGAAGTAGAGGTCATGTGAGGCCATTTCATGGGGACTTAAAAAAAAAAAGACTCACTGATTGCTCAAATAAAGGCATTTAACATTACAGGTTAAAGTTCAAAAAGATTGTTACATGCTGATATGATTTTTTTTTTTTCCAAAATCACAAAATTATTTATTTTATTACTTAAAAAAACATTTCGATCACCCTTACAGCATTTTTTCCTTTTCATTTTTGTCGTTAATACGTCAATGCTAAAGAATATATTATACAGTGTTATACAGTGTTTGTTAATTTCCTCTAAAGTTTTCTGCCCGTCTTAATGTTGTTTACCCACGTTGCTGAGTTTCTGTCTCGTCCCGCTCTCGTCTCGCTGCAGTGAAGGAAGCTCCAACGTGAATCCTGCAGTGAAAATCAGGGCCAAGTCTCCGAACTCGCGTCTGGACATGGAGCGGACGAGGCGCTTCACCGTGGCCGACTACGACAGCAGGACGTCACACAGCCCGCCTGCTGAGCACAGCCAGCCGGTCCCGGTGCGCATGAGGCAGCGGTCCTCCACACGCAGTGAGTAAACACACACACACACACACACACACACACACACAGGCAAGGCTGATATCAGGCTGATAAACTTTTAAAATCAGATCTGCTCCAAGTGTTGTGTTTTTGATGGTTTGCTCCTGTTTATTTATTATTATTACTATTATTTCTTTTTTTAATTTAACACAGTAATATGTGTTTTGAATATGAATTAGGATTTTATCTTCCACCCATACAACACACACTCACACACACACACGTCCATTGTGCTGTAGCAGCTGCAGATCAGGTATTGATTTTTGACACGTGGCCCGTTTGCAGGTAAACCTCGGCCGCTCTCCATGCCAGTGGATACGTGTTCGGGCGTGTCGGAGCCTCCCTGCCGCCGCTGGGGTCAGGCCAGGAAAGGTGAGACCCAACACAAACCCCAAAAACCCCAAACCCGCAGCCGGAGCCGGAGCCAGCTGGGCGCAGCCGCCTGGTATCAGTAATCGCCGTCTTTCGGCCTCATTTACAGCCCAGAACAAACCGAGGCTGCGTGCTTTGAATTTCTACCTCGTTGCTCATTAACTTTGAGCGCTGCCGCTGAATTAACAGCTTCTCAGTCGCAGCTCTCGCCTGGTTCAGCACAGCACTTCACCTTGAAGGCTGTGTTTGGGTAAGTATGACTGTCTCTGCTGGTAGTTTGTATAAGATAACATTCTCCTACTGCATTATAGAGCTAGAGCAGAGGAGAATAAGGAGACATTAAGATCGAGGTGCTTTGGTCAAACAAGCTGATGCTGTTATCCAAAGCTGCTCACAATATACAACAGCAGAAAAAGCCTTAAAGTCACCAGAAGTTGGCCATTAAGCAGCTTTGAGGTGAAGAAACTCCACCTTAATTTATTCAATCTTAAAAAGCTGCTTTCCTCAAAGAAAGAAGGAAAACCAGTGGGGTGAGATCATTTGTTTCCCATAATAATCAACTATGCTGTTTCTGGTTCAAAGGGACATGAGCCTGAGACAAAAATCTGCTTTATTTCACCGTAATAATATCAATTGATTAAAGAAAATCCCCAAAACAAAAGAAACTCCTCACTCTAGTGGCAGACTTGTTTCCCCTTTTGAGAAAAGTAACATTTTAAAGCTACAATATACATATAAAGCTTAGTTTGCCCCAGATCATCCACACGATAACATTTTGTTTAGGCTGTGTTTCGGTGCGTTGACCTTTCTTAGACATCACGCGCCAAAACGTGGCAGTGTTTTTTTCCTAGGATGGCGATGACATTTTTTTACATTTTCAAGGTGATTATTTTAGGTTATTCGGTTAAGGTTTGGGTTATGCATAAGTTGTTATGGCGAACATCAGGGAAAGGCTGTAGGGATGAATGAGAATGAATTCTGTCGCCATCCGTGGAAACCAAAACCTCACGTCCTGTTTTGTGCTTAGTACAGTCTAATGAGGTACAGTCGCCTGGTAATGAAGCGTTGCGGTGCTGTTTAGTCTGATTTTTCTTTAGCCAGCCTCATTTGCCCTCCACTGTAATGATGTCCATGGAACGTCTGTATGGATTATGGTTAAGATTTTAATCCCATGTCCCATCCTGTTTATTTGTTGGAAAAAGTTTCATGTTGCAGCTTTTACACTTAAAGAAAACTTAAGTGTAACTGTGTGTAACTGTGATGTCTCTGCCTCCTGAACAGGGCAGGACATCCTCCACAGATACCTGAGCAACGAGCGGATCGCCACCATCTCGGAGGAGCCGTGTTACCCTCTGCCGTACCGCCCGGCGGACCGAGGCCACGGGTTGGTCCGCGGCGTCGACCACATCAGGGGCAGCCAGTGCTTCATCAACGCCGACCTGCACAACAGCGCCACCATCCCGTACCAGGAGGCGGCGTCCAAGAAGTCGCACTCTGCCGCCGCCGCCTCTCCTCCCAAAGCCGAAACCAAACATTCGTCTTCCCTGCTGGGCGGCTGGCTCGCTCGCCTCCGGCTGCTGAGCCACTGAGGCTCCACGGTGTCTGCAGGTCCTCAAAACGTCTTTTAAAGCGTCTTAAATTATATTGTTTAAAACTCACCATGTCGAAATGGCTAACCTCACTCACCGGACACCTTAAACAAACTGCAAAATCTATTTTCAAACACTGCTTGGGGGTCGGCAAGTACTGACGAAGCCTCAAAGTGTCCTGAAGTATTTTATAAAGCATATTAAAGGGTCTTAGTGCTTAGCGCATACGTTTTCATCTGACAGGCAGCTGTTTGATTCCAGTTGCTAAATTTGTCAGATATTTTATTATAACTGTCATTACAAAGGTTTTAACAGTCCTAAATTTGACTTGACAAAAAGGTTGCAGACACCCTGGTTTTACATTTTAGGCATGATGTGACCAGATTCAGTTCAGTCTCTTGCTCAAAGGCACTTCAGCAGCAGATTGAACCTGAAACCACTTGCCCACTCTGCCGTGTTTAGGTGCACTGCATAAAATATCCAACATAACATGCTGTTTTGGGTTTTTTTGTTTGTTAAGATTTTGTTTTTGGCATTTCGCTTTATTTTTGATAGTGACAGTAGAGAGAGACAGGGAAGGCAGAGACATGCAGCAAAGATCTCGGGCTGGAATCGAACCCGAGCCGCTGCAGTACGGGCTCAGCGCTCGACCAGGTGAGCCACCGGGGCGCCTGCCTTTTCATAAAACTACTCAGCCTCAAAATCCCATTTTTCATAAACAAGACGAGTGAACCGCCTTATTTCAAGATACCTCTGGTTTCATGAAAACTAAATTTGCATCAAAAATGATTAAAACGATGTCACCTTCTTGGTATTTATTTCCACTTGCTTTTGTGAAAAATGGGATTTTTAAGACTGACTATAAGATTAATTTTCTTATTTTTAAGGACATTTCTTGTCAGGCGTACCCTCAGTATTATGGACTGTAGCTCAGGCCGGTTCAGGTTATATTCAGGATACACTGTGTGGATGCAGCACCACTATGCCTCTTATAAGTATTTTTGTATATATGAATAAACTAAACCGTTTCAAAGGTTTACCTTGAAAACTGACACATAAAGACTGTAAAACTAAAGTTTCTGGTGTGAACATGCCTCAGTCTCCAGACACCAGCTTCTCCCTGACGCCTAATTCAAGTTTTATGATCAGTGAGAGTTTATCTGGTTTGCATGCAGCAGCTCAACAGCAGAAAATACTTCCCGGATCATGGATGTCTGATTTAATCCCGCTCTGTCAGAGATGCCTGTCCCGTCTCTGCAGCTCAGCAGATTAAAACCTTCACTCAGGATCAGTTCAGTGCCTTGCTCAGGTGCAGCTTCTTAACACCGGACGCTGACGGTAGTGTTACAAGATGGGGAATGTTATTTTGAAGTGTAGCCTGCAAAAAGAAAGTTAAAATCTTGTTTTTTATCAAACAAGGTAAAAAATCTGCCAGTGGGATGACATAATCCCACTTGTTTCCAAAGTTATTTAACTTGTTTCATCAAAATTTTCTTGTATCAAGTGTCATTTTCTTGATCCTAGTGGCTGATCTGCCTCATTCTGCCATATTTCAACAGATTTACAATTGTTCCCAGAAAAAAAATCGTGAAATAAGTGAAACTGCACTGGGAATGAGGGATTATCCCATTCCACTTGCATGTTTTTTTTACATTGTTTGAAGAAAAACAAGATCTGAACGTCCTGCTAAGACGGAGATTTTGAAGCGTATCACAGACTTGACACTCAGGATTTCCCCGGTTCCTCTGCTCATCAGCAGCGTGTCGGAGCTGAACGCACCTCTGTGGTCACCTGATCCGCTGCCTGAAGCAGATCCAGAGGTGGTGAATCTGTGGTTTTTCAGAGTAAGAGCGAGCAGATTGTGTTTCACGCCGCCAACCACAAAAAAAAAAAAAAAAGATCAGAGCCTGCGAGGCCTGGCGGCGCCTCCGACCCTCCGGACTGACAGCTTCTTGGTTTGGATTCAAGATTTCTGCAGATGCTGACAAGCGAGAGGGAAAGACAACGCGTGCTGCTCGTCTACCCAGCAGAAACACCCGAGCTGCTGCGTCTGCTCTTCCTCCTCATCATCCTCATTTGAATTTCAGGAACTGGCTGCCCTGCTTATGATTAAGTTATTTAGTCTGTCTGGACAAAACGGCTTGTAAATACGTCTACATTTTTTTTTTTTTTTTTGATTTTGAGTTGGTCTTTCTCCACATGGACCCGCTGTGTTTTGTATTTCACACTGACGACAGAAGTCTGTAGATATTCTGTTCATATTTAGTCATTTCAGCGGGTTAACACATATTTCCAAGAGATGATCTTGAAAGAATATTTCTGTTTCTGTCTGAACATTGTCACTCTTTTGTACAAATATTCTCACAGATGCACAGGGAACTGTTGTTACAAAAACTATCATGATAATAAACTTTATTTATATGGTATTCTTCAAAATGTTAAGTTCCACAGTGCATAACGAACATCAGGAAACATGGCAAAAAAACAGCAACAGTGAGAAAAGAGTATTATTTAACAGTAATAAATATAATTAACATTAATAATCCAACAAATTATTTAATTACAGCTGTTGTAGGAAACAAAATGTTTGTATTTTTAAAGGGGCTGTATATAATTTTTGACTTTTATTGGTGACCAGGAGAAATCACAAGGCAGAAAAAACTTTTCTCCACCGACACAAATCTCAAGAGTTCTGAAATATTCATGGATTCATTCATGGAGAAAATCGTTTCATGAAATTCATCAAGTCACTGTGGATGGGTTCACTTTGGAAACTGGTGCTGTTTTATATGCAAACATCTTAATGTTTTAATCTCAAACCAGGCAACTTTTCCCAAATGCATTTTGTAAGAAAGCTGTTTGAGAGCAGGTTGTGTGTTTGTGTGTGTGTCAGTGTCACCAGACCACTTTTAAAAATCAGTCACTGTTTTCAGTCAAATAGTGCTGAATGTGCCCATGGTTTTGTGGTGCATGTTGGGTAGAGGGTGCGTGGGGTTTCTCCAACAGGACAAACAAACCGCCACAACATTCAGACAAAGAAACAAAACTGTTTGAAAATCAGTCTAGTGCCTTTTCTGTGATCGACGACCTTCCCGATTCTGTTTGAATTGTCCTGACGATGTAAACTCCACCCATCCAGTTTTCTGTGCAGGTAAAAACAAACACTATAGCTGTTGTCTGTACTGTCTGAACCAGGTCAGGTCTAATTAAAATTTCAGGTAAAATTTAACCACATGCGGTAACTTTTCACCTCTTCACAAAAGGGTCTTAAATATTTCTGGTGTGGCTTGACCGAGGAACCAGCTCTGCGCTCTGAAAGATCTGTGGTTCTTATAAGATCCAACGGGAACCAGCAAGCACCTTAGGGTTCCTCAACAACAACAAAAATACTAAAAGGTTCTCCCTTGGAGGTTCCTTGAAGCACCGTCATGAACTTTTTCTGAAGGAGTTCCTCAGGGAACCTTCCATGGTTCCCTTATGATTGCAATCTCAAGAGCCCATTAAGGTTCCCCAAAGACCTTTTACTGTTTTTATTGTGTCTGGTGCCTTTAATGCTACCAAAATATTATGCAAGAGCTATAAACCTGTATAAGAGAATATGAGACTGTAATTGAAATTGTACATATAATAGACTTTGTATGTTCTTTGCTGGATGGAAAAACCATGCAAACTGTAGAATAAAATACTGTCAAACATATGAAGAGTTTAGTTTCTAGATTTATCTATCAAGGAGGAATAAAATGTCACCTTATGTTCATCATTCAAACTTTATCAGTAACAAAGGATCCAGTCAGTTAAAGGCTGTGAAAGTATTATAATTTGTTTTTAATTTCATGCCGTCAGTCATGTCCTTCAAACGGTGTCGATCCTCGTTCATGAAACCAAACTCTTCAGATGTGAAGCTGAATTGTCCGAGCAGCTCGACGCCTCTGTGACGCTTTGTGACTCCTGAGAAATATTCAAATAAAGAGCAATTTATTTTCAGCTTTTCTGTCTTTCATTGGTTTCCAGCCTGTACCATTATGTAGGTAGGATATATGTTATTTTTAAATTCACTTTAATGCTTTTCATTATTGAACTTACCAATAATTTGATTACAAATCAGAGGCAGTCAAGTAAACTATTCAAAGCATAAACATGAAATAAAGGAAAGGAATAGGACTGGTTTGAAAATGTCTAATTACACAGAAGACGATTAAAGTCATTAAAAAGTCTCATTCTCCATTTATAATTAGCCCTGCATTCGTTACAATAGAAGAAAATCTAGAAAAAAAATGAATGTGCTGGTCCAATTTTGTGTTTTAAAAAATGTTCGATGGGGAATTAGTAAACACAAACACTAAATTCTGAAACTTAGAGTTTTTCATATTCCCTCTTAAAAAAAAAACAAAAAAAAAAAAAAAACTGTTCACCATTCTGATCCAAAAATATCAAACGTGTATCCCTGACTGATTGATTGATAGATGCATTGAATGATTGATTGATTGACTGGTTTTAGTTCAGTCTACTGTGCCTGCTGACTGTGATTTATCTTTTTCACTCAATGTGGGGAAATTGTTTTTTATTATTTATAGGAAATTGTATGCATGACTTTGAGATACTGGATTGCATAGGGGGAGAAAACAGTAAGTTATTTTTAATTATTCATGAGTAAAAAATTTTTAATTAATTATTCTGGTGTGAAATGGGTCTCCTGTAAATTTAAAGGAGCCTGGCAGCACAGTGTTTAATCACCGCTGAGTAGTTTCACAGTTAGAAAGCCAATGGTGCCATCTACTGGTCAATATCATCACTGCCTTGCATACCATCTATGCCAAACCCTGAGTGCAGCATCACTGCCTGCAGCTGCTGCAGGTCTGACTGAATCTTTCTGGGATAAAAGTACAGATTCTAATCCAGAGGTGATGACCTCCAAAACTGGAATAAAATCCAGGGATTCTGTAGTGCCTCAAAAATCTGTAATCCCTTTGTTCTTTGTTGTGTTCAACACCTCGACTCCATCAGCACGTCTCTATTCTGGCTGACATCATCATCATCATCATTAGCACGTCAGTCTGAGGAAACCATCTGTCAAAACCAAAGCAGAACAAAATTTCAGTATCACATTTTCCTTGGTCAGTGTGAACCAAGATGCTTTGCAGATTTTGTTGAAAAGTGTTCAGAAATATCAAAAAACCAACAAGATGTCCAACATCCTGAAAGGTGAACAGTGCAAAAATGAAAAAACTTGAACTTAAAGAGACATTTATGTTGAGAGAACAGGTTTTAAATTTGGACGGTGCTGAACCAAAAGAGCTATTTTAAATTTGAAGCTGAAGAAAAACGAACTGGCTCTTTCACAAATGAATTTCTGTTCAGATAGAAAACTTCATGTGGCGTCAGTCTGCAGCCCCGAGTCTTCTGGTCGACAAAGAGGAAGTCTCTCAGCAGACGACAGCGGCGACGTGTGAAACAGGATGCTGTAGGGTCTATGTGGTGTGTGTGTGTGTGTGTGTGTGTGTGTGTGGTGTCTGATTAGCTCTGCACAGTCTATTTCACTGTCACTGTGAGATTTTTCAGGCTGGCTGATCGGGCGAGCAGCGTTCAGAAACTGGTGAGAAACTTTAATCCATCGTCTGAATTTTATATGTTATTTTTATTTTATTTATAAACAGCAGTTCGATCAAATGTCTGAGAGTGATAATAGGCTTTTATTGATTGATTATCACATATCAGAAAGTCAGCATCATCTACATCTGATGTGATGGAGGTTCGTAGCTGATAAATGAAAAACCCCCCAAGGAAATTTGATGATTTGATTTTCTGCACATTTTATTTATTCTGTTTGTTGTTCAGTGAAGTTTCGGCACATTTATTCTTTTACATCGGTATTTAATCACAAAATTTCTCTACTGCTGAATAAGTGTGTGTGTACGTGTGTGTGTGTGTGTGTGTGTGTGTGTCTTAAACAGCGGCTAACACTTTCAGAAGTTCATTAGCCTTCGTATCCCATGATGCGGATGGGCAAAACTCCCCCAAATTCTTTCTTCCCTATCACTTTGACCTTTGACCTCTGTGCTCCTTGGTGTATGTGATGTGTGTAAAGTCCCGAGAATTGAAACTTATGAGTGGAAGGAGCTAATTAAATTTACTGTAATTATTATCAGCAAGGAGCCTTTTTTTTGTGCATTTTGTACATTTTTGAGTATTTTCCAAAGTCAGTAATTTTCCTTTCCCTTCAGTTTGTTTTTACTGCAACACATTTCCAGAACACTGGTTTAAAAAAAATGCAGGAAAAAAAAAAAAAAAAAAAAAAAAAAACAAGAAAACTACCAGGACATTAGGGGGGAAAAATTAGCACAAAAAGTACCTGAAAGTTTCCAAAACCCCAGCAGCAGTGCTTTGTGCACCGTGGGAAAATTTTTTTTTTACAAAAAAAATATTTTATTTTTTTTATTTGAAAAAAGCTAGACAATTTTATTTGAAAAAAGCTAGACAATTTTATGAAAGTTTGTTTTAAAAAAATGTAAAATGTCCAAAAAAAAACAAAAAAAAAAAACAACAAAACTATATTTCTTACTATTAAAATTATATATTTAGATGTCTAATCAGTGATGGTGGATCAGATTTCTTGTATTTAAATGCTTTGAAATTCATTTCCATCTCAGACTTTTTAAAGGCAAACATCATCAGAGTAAGAGCAGACCAAATTCTTCCTCCATCAGCGGCTAAACGCCTCAAATCTGAAGCGCAAACATTCGTCCTGCGATAACAAACCAGTTTCACTTCGCGGGTGAAGACTCTCTCTGCATCGTCTTCAGGCTGAGACCATTGATTTCCAATAGATAGGCCTTCACCTGCTCCTTATCTGCTGCGGCAAGCGTCTTCTGTCCCGGTTGAAAGGTCACAGATACCGGAGACAAAGTGCATTGTCCGAGCCAGCAGCCGCCGCTTGATAAAAACACAGAGATCGTCTGTTTGCTTCTCAGTTTGAGCCTCGATGTGCAGCAACATCCCGGAGGATTCCTCGGGGCGTTCGGCCGATGCTTTCATGGAGAGACCCTGCAGGACCTCCGCTCGCTCTCCACATCGTTCTTTTGACGGCTTTGTTTCAGTCCTCTGATGATTTTGACCCGGATTTGTCTTGGACTCCTTGGCTTCTTTCTTGAAAAATGCGAGTTTTCCCTTGTTCGGTTCATTTTCTCCTCATCTTGACAGACACTTAAAGGGGATTACACCTGCAGAAACCTGGGCCGGGTTCTTTTGTGTGGAAGCTCCTGCAGATAGAAATGCATTTTGTTTCATCCTGAAGAAGCTCCTAGGCGTTGAGTCCGGTCTCAGAATTGTTCCTTGGATTCTTCTCGGTCTTGTGCCCGTTTCGATTCAGACGCTGCTGGACATTGACTGGACTTGTCCTTCAAAAATGTGAAAATTTCATCGCAGCTCCACAAACAATTTAAGGGATTTGATCTGTGGGAATCTCAGACGTCTCTGCTCTGATTTGTTGAAGCTCCAGCAGGTAGAGCCACATCTCAAGAAGCTCCTGCAGCATTATCTTTACCTTCGGACAAACACGTTCACGGTTTTTTAGGTCTTGAGCAGGACTCGGTTTCCTCCGGTCTCAGTCTCAACTTGGTCTCAACCCCTGGTTTTGACCTGGTTTTGACTCAAACCTGTCTAAACCTGGTCTCGGGATCGACATTTGCAGGGATCGGGCCTTTCAGGTTTGGGATACCAGAACGTTCTGACTAACGTTTGCAGACATGCTCCCGTCCGCTCTGGTCCACATGTCCTTCCCAGGTCTGGCAGCCATGAGCCGGCGGCGGGTTTCCGTCAAAGAGCTGGGGGCGGCGGACTGCCAGGGCTGGCTGCACCGCAGGAAGGAGGGCCGAGGCTTCCTGGGAAGCAGATGGAAGAGATACTGGTTCATCCTGAAGAAGAGCTCGCTGTACTGGTACACCGACAAGACGGTGAGTCACCGCCGGCTGAGCCGCGAAACAAGAGCGTGATGTGTTCAAGTGAAAAATGAGGTGCAGGAAAAGTGAAAGGAACACATTTTTCTACCAGGAGGAGACAGGAAATAGTTTGATAGTGATGGGCTGAGACAGGAAGATGGGAAGTTTGACTTTATTTAATCAAAACATGGAGCTAACCTGAACCAAACTGCTTCAGCTGCCACTCGATTCCACTGTTATCACACTACTGAACAAACAACCCAACAGGTTTGGGCTAGCAGGTGTTAGCATCTATTCCTTTCATTGATCTGTCTTAACCAATCAGATGGGACCCTGGACCCAGACAGTACCGTGACGTAGCTTAAAGACAAACAAAGTCAGTCCCAGAAGGAAGCCGTCAGAATCTAACCATCAGGACAAAGCCTTTCCTAACCTCCTAGCTAGAGATTGAGAGCTAACGAGTGTGGCTAAAGCTAACGTTGGACTGGTTAAGAGTGACCCACAATGGGAGCAGATGCTAACAGTTTCTGACCCAAGCCTGCAGGGGGGGATTAGACCTTATACGTCCAATCAGCGATGAGATAACAGTCGAATTGGGTGTGGCCGCTAAAGCGAGGCGTTCGCTGACGTTTCCATGTGACCTTCTTGTTCTCCCAGCAGGCAGCATGTGGCTTCACAGTTGATGCTCATCCCAGGAAAACGGTGTTTTGCTTTATGAGCCAATAGAAATGCATTAAAAAGTCTCCGGGGGGGGAAGCTGACCCTTTAACATCAATGCTTAACAACAGGAAAATTTTAATTTGTACTTAACCGCCCCTTTAATGTGAATTTTTTTAAGTTTGGTGTGTGTGCACGTTTTCCAACTTTCCGTGAAGTTAGCCGAATAATTCCCTCATGGTGCGGCGGCAGTGCGGCAGTGGTGCAGGAAGCAGAAAGCTCCAGCGGGGTTTGTGTTTCTGTAACTTCAGTGGAAAGTCTTTCTTCCGTCTGGTTTTACGTCGTCGCTCAGCTTCGTCGCTCATCGTCATCGTCGCTCCCTTCGACTGTCACACAGCCTGACCTCTGACCTTTGAGCTGTTCGCTATTGGCTGCCCGTAATCTCGGAGAGTGAAGCTTATTTGATTATTGAACCGAATCACTCTGGAGAAACAAAAGAAACAAAAATCTGTCTGTAATTTGTTCATTGATTTATTCAGCTGGTTATGTCATTATGGCTGCTCTATTTATTTTACTTTTTGTGTGTTTTGTTTTTTTTAAGTGCTATTTCAGTCTCAGTGTCACTTCTGTCTTTTCAGGCTGAGAAAGCAGAAGGCTTCATCAACCTGAACGACTTCACCATCGAGCCGGCCAGCGAGTGCAGGAGGAAACAGTGAGATCTCTCTCTCTCTCTCTCTCTCTCTCTGTCTCTCTCTCTCTCTCTCTCTCACTCTCTCTCTCTCTCTCTCTCTCTCTCTCTCTCTCTCTCTCTCTCTCTCTCTCTCTCTCTGTCTCTCTCTCGGTTTGGGCAGGATGTTGTTTGGCCGGTTGAAGCCGAGCTGTCATGAAAAAGACAAAACCACATCAGTGCAGTCAGACTCCACTCTGTGTGTGTGTGTGTGTGTGTGTGTGTGTGTGTGTGTGTTAGGTTTAAATTTAACTTGGTCTGTTGGTACTGTTGGTCACTTTGTGGAAACTGTAAAAAGCTTCAGAGAGACGTGTGAAAATGAGTTTCCTGAACAGAGGCAGGTGGGCGAGCAAGTGAGCGAGCGAGTGAGCGAGCGAGCGAGTGAGCGGGTGGGCGAGCGGGCGAGCGAGCGCTCAGACCAGAGGCAGAAATTGAGGTCAGAGGAGTGAGCAGCTCGCAGAGCAGGAAGCCGCTTTGTGATCGCTGGTTAGCAGCAGTTTCAGAAAATCTGCTGACCTTCAAAATAAAACGACCGTCTGCCTCTAAATCTGAAGCCAAACATTTATTCTAACCAGGAGCGTCAGAGCACGAGGGTCAGAGCGGGCGGGGCAGAGCAGGGGGGTCAGACCGGGCGGGGCAGGCCGGGCGGGGCAGGCCGGGCGGGGCAGACCGGGCGGGGCAGGCCGGGCGGGGCAGGCCGGGCGGGGCAGGCCGGGCGGGGCAGGCCGGGCGAGGCAGACCGGGCGGGGCAGACCGGGCGGGGCAGGGTGGGCGGGGCAGGGTGGGCGGGGCAGACCGGGCGGGGCAGGCCGGGCTCCTGGAGGCCGAGAGGCTGCAGGTTGTCGCTCCAGACGCTCCACAGGCCGTGAGCACAGATCAAACAACAACAACAAAAAAACTTTGACCAACCGTTTACGTCCGCGTTACAAAACACAGGCTGGATATTCCTATTCCACACCAGAGACGCCCAGAGCGCCCCCTGTTGGCCACACTGTCACCATCAGCAGTCAGAGCGGCCTCAGAGCAGAGAGACTTTCTCCTCCAGAAGCAGAAACGACGTCGTGTTTTTACAGTTTTATGATCAAAAACATGAAACATGTAAACAAAACAAACAGCTGGAACATGTGAAGAGCAGAGAGACAGACAGGTCAGACAGACAGACAGGCATCAGTGGGGCAGAGCTACAGTGACAGGCAGACAGACAGACAGCCTGCAGACAGACAGACAGCCTGCCGCTAGACAGACAGGCATCAGGGGGGCGGAGCTACAGTGACAGGTAGACAGACAGACAGTCAGACAGGTCAGACAGACAGACAGGTCTGACAGACAGACAGGCATCAGGGGGGCAGAGCTACAGTGGCATGCAGACAGACAGACAGGTCTGACAGACAGACAGGTCAGACAGACAGACAGACAGGCCAAACAGACAGGTCTGGCAGACAGACAGGTCAGACAGACAGACAGGCCAAACAGACAGACAGGTCAGACAGACAGGTCAAACAGTCAGACAGGTCAGACAGACAGACAGGCCAAACAGACAGGTCTGGCAGACAGACAGGCCAAACAGTCAGACAGGTCAGAGAGACAGACAGGTCTCACAGACAGACAGGCATCAGGGGGGCAGAGCTACAGTGGCAGGCAGACAGACAGACAGGTCTCACAGACAGACAGGTCAGACCGACAGACAGGTCTGGCAGACAGACAGGCCAAACAGACAGACAGGTCAGACAGACAGGTCAAACAGACAGACAGGTCTGACAGACAGACAGGCATCAGGGGGGCAGAGCTACAGTGGCATGCAGACAGACAGACAGGTCAAACAGACAGACAGGTCAGACAGACAGGTCAAACAGACAGACAGGTCAGACAGACAGACAGGTCTGACAGACAGACAGGTCAGGCAGACAGACAGGTCAGACAGACAGACAGGCAGACAGACAGACAGTCAGACAGACAGACAGGTCTGACAGACAGACAGGTCAGACAGGTCAGGCAGACAGACAGGTCAGACAGACAGACAGGCAGGTCAGGCAGACAGACAGGTCAGGCAGACAGACAGGCGCCAGAGAGCGAAGAGACAAACTGCAGCAGGTAAACGAGTTTTACTCTGCAGAGGAAACTGACAGCTCAGTTTTTAAGCTCACACACACACACACACACACACACACACACATACACACACACACACACGCACACACACACACACACACACACACGCACACAGGAAGTACAGTGGACTAAACCACTGTGTCGTGTGAAAGGGGGGCCTCAGCCTTTCTAAATGTAAAACCACATTTTTTTCTCTCTATGATGAACGCCGCCAAAATATTATAAGAGATTCTACAGTTACCAAACTCACAGAGACCCACTCCGCCCTCAGGCAGGAATAAACTGTTTCTGTTTCTGATTCTGATTTTGTTTTCAATGATTTTTGTGGGGGACAAATATCCCGTGGACACGTTGTCGTTGTTGTTGTTGTCGTTGTTGTTGTTGTTGTTGTTGTTGTTGTTTTTCTTAGTAAGCTAGCCTGCCAGTTAGATTGTTAGCCACTAAGACGACGTGGTTCAGGTTAGGAAAAGGTCGAGGTCGAGGTTGGAGTCACGAAAACGTTGTTACGCTGCTGTGAGTAAACAAAAGGCGCAGATTAAATGAATTATTATTATGATGATGATGATGTTTTGATATTTTTCCGTCTCAGTGCCCTGAAGGCCAGTCACCCGCAGGTCGTCACTCTCTTCATGGCTGCAGACGGCGTCACCGACATGCACAGGTGAGTATGAGCAACACAAACAAACAAACAAACAAACTAACAAACAGCAGAGAGCCAGTAAAGAGGAGGAATTTGTGGAATTTCACATAAATCACCAAGAGTTTAGACTGAAACAGTGAATAAAAACATTTGAAGAGGATTTTCTTACTATTTTAATGTCTTACTTGCCTTTTCTCCTTTGTTTATTTTGTGATATCATGTATTTTTTTGTTCAAAATCGCTGAACAGCAACAACAGCTGTCGCCTGAATGTCAATTCATGGGGCGTTGTTGCAGAGACAAACACAAACACGTTACAGGAAAGAAAATAATAATTATAGTAGTTCCTTATTCCTCTGATTACTGTCATTACTTTGTTATTTTTGCTCCGTCTCTCCTTCTCTGTCTTCTCTTTCCTCTTTCTCGTCGTCTTCTTCTTCTTCTTCTCCTCCTCCTGCTCCTGTCAGCCTGTGTGTGCCGCACACTGAAGGTGTGTGTTGTGTGTTTTGTGCAGGTGGATCAGTAAACTGTCAGCAGCGGCTCAGCACAGCGAGCACACACACACCGACACGGCAGGTAAAACACACACCTGAGCAGATCGCCGCTTAACAAGACACCAGCCACCAGAAAAGGCCCTGATAAAAACAACAACAACAACAACAACAAAATGACTGTAATATTAGCCAAAAAAGAAAATATTTTTTAATTTTAAATATATAATTATAATAAAATATTTTTGAGAATTTTATAATAGTTGTCTTTCCCTCTCTTGTTTGTTTGTTTGTTTACTTATTTGTTGATTTAAATGTTTTTTTTTTTTTTTTTTTTCAAATTTCTGGTTTTCTTTCTGTCTTTTTTCTGTTTTCTTTTCTCTCTCTCCTCTCTCTCCCCATCTTTTTTATTTTTTTGGCTATTTTTTTTTTTTTTTTAATTTCTGTATCTTTTTTTTTTTTTTTTTTTTTTTAAAGGTCATTTTCCGGGTCATTTGTTTGTAACATTTTACTAATTTTCCTGTTAAATTTTGTGTCATTTCTTGCTGCTCATCGTCTTTTCTTCATTTTTTTTGAAAAGAGTTAAAAAGAAAGAAGTGGTTGGCTTCATAAATAACAACAAACACTGACAGGAGATTTGTGTGTGTGTGTGTATGTGTGTGTGTGTGTGTGTGTGTGTGTGTGTGTGTCAGAGTGCTACAGCGAGTCCAGTGATCAGGACGGTGATGAGTGTGTGCTGTCCACTTCCTGTCCTCTGGACTCTGAACAGGAAACCAGCGACTGTGGAAACGTGAGTACAGGAAGTGACAGAGTACATGTACTCGCTAACTGAGTATTTTTCCTCAGTTAGTGAGTTTTTTTCCTCAGTTAGTGAGTATTTTCCTCAGTTAGTGAGTATTTTTCCTCAGTTAGTGTCCTCTGGGCTGTGAGCTCTGAGTCCGTTCGGCTGTTTTGTGTCTCTGGCGGCTGGTGAGTGTTTCCAGCTCCTCCTGGAAGCTGACAGGAAACATGGAAACCAAGCTGGAAGTGACTTTTCCAGAAACTCTGGAAGCTGAAGCTCCGTTTTCTCCGGAGGAACGGCGCCCCCTTCCTGTAGTGCCCTGACGGCTCCCACCGTGCAGAGCAGAGCGATCAGTAACCACCACGGTTACTGCAGTGAGCTAAAACCAAACTAAAAACTAAAACTCAGTGTAAAAAAAAAATGTTTAGTTAACTGAGATAAAGATAAAAACTAGAGATCAAGTTCAAATTCAGGTTTATTTAGAGCCAGAATCTGTTTACACTCTGAAAGGGCTTCACATGACTGATTAATCCTCATGGCGAGCACAAAAAACTCCCCCCAAAAAAACAGCTGAGCCAGGAAAAATGTCAGAAACCTTGAGAAGGAGCACAGAGGGAGGAGCGCCCCCTCCTGGCCAGACAGGAGGGCAGCAGGCGTCGACCGGTGAGGCTTCACAACAAAACGAAAACTATCTGAAATGATGCTGTGCTCTTATGAAACGAAACTAAAATAAAAATCTAGAGGAAATGTGTTCAGTTTTCATGTTTGTCAGTTTGGTGAAAAGTGTGAACACAACCAGCATGAAAAACTCAACTAAAACCAAAACATTTTGAAACAACAAAAACTAAACTGAAACCAGCAAACTCACTCCGGAAACTAAACTGAAACTAAACTGAACAGGAAAGAAAAATAAAAAAAAAAATAAATAAAAAATAAAGTAGCAGTAGTAGTAGTTCACAGCTGTAATACTCTGCAATAATAATAACCAAGTTTATGAAGCTAAAGTCCATGGACATGAAGTTAAATCAGACTGAATGTTCATCAGTTTAATCACCATGTTTGAGTGAGTTTGACCTGCATCCTGTTTCTGTGACTCCTTTCAAGAGCTCATCAGGATACGTGGAAATAAATAACAGAAACTCTGACCCTTTATGGCAGATTCTCTTGTTTGGATGTTTCTCCTCATGAACATGCAAATTGTCTCAGTTTGCTTGAAACAAAAGAAAAAAAACTTAAATCAAGTTTCTCTTGGTCAGGATGTATTTATTTATTATTTATTTATTATTATTATTATTGTTATTATTATTATTATTATTATTATTATTATTTTTTTTTTTTTTTTAATTAATTAATTAATTTATTGGTATTTATTTCTGGGAGGATATTAATGCTACAAATTAAAAGAAATGTAACGAATTCAACAAAATGATCTGCCAGGACAGTTTGACCAAAATGATCCCGAGATTAAAATATTCAGCCGTCTGAACTGAACTGAACGGAAAACAAAGTAAAAATAAAAACTGTAATGACTCTGCGGACCTCCTGCTCGGGTTTTAGGCACCACGACCTTTACCGTAGTTTTATTCATGTCTCTAAATCAATCTGTTGTTGATGTGTTAAGATCATCTAATCTCTAATCCCGTGCAGGGAGAGGAGCCTCTGCCCCGGTGCTGGTCGTCCCCCGGCAGCGGCCCCGTCCCGGCCGTGCCTCCGCCCCTCGCCCCCGCCAGCAGGAGCGGCTCGTCGAGCTGGGAGTCCCTGTCCTGGCTGGACCTGCCGGCCCCTCAGGGGGCCTGGGCCGGGGGGCCGCCGCCGTTCGACCCCCCGCACAGAGACCAGGGTGAGTCTGGATTAGACCGGATTAATCTGCTGACAGACACACGGGGTGTCAGTGGTTAAAACAGTGTGTGAGACAGGTGATCGAACTCTGTGAGAGCTAATCTGGGAATATTGTATTTCTGCTTCAAATTAACCTGCACATCCTTATACAAAAAAAAACAAAAAAAAACTCCATCAGTCTCATCTTAAGTGTTCAATCTTGGGCCAGTGGGATGAGATAATCCCACTTTCCACTGCAGTTTCACTTGTTTCAGGATTTTGCCCTGGGAACAAGAATAAATATGAAAAAAGGCAGAGTAAGGCAGATGGCATATTAGGGCCACTATAGGGAGAAAAAAATTACAGAGCCGAGGGAGGGGGTGGGAGTTAATACTCAGAGAAAAAATCTGAGATTATAAAGTCACAAATTTGTCAAAAAAAAAACTCAGAAATTCTGAGATTAAAGTCGTGGCAAGCGGCACCGTCTGCAGTGTTTGGCTGATCCAACTTCACAAAGTCAACACATGCGGCTCCTTGACCAAAAAGTAAAATAAAAACTATTTTACCAAGTATTTTTCTCATAATATTTATAATCTGAGTGTTTTTCCTCAGAATATCACCCCTCCCTACAGTGGCCCTGATACAGCGTCATGCAGATTGAGAAAATGACACTTGATTCTTGGATTTCATCCTCTTATTTTTTTTCTTCAGACAAGACGTCCGATGAGATGGAGCGTCTCTACGTCCACCTGAAGCAGGCCAGCTTGTCTCCGATTGGCCAACACAAACCGTCCAATCAGAGGGACTTCAGGGCATCCTTCGTCAGGCGTTGCCGCGACGACAAGATCAACGAGAAGCTTCACGTCGCCAGGATCCTCAACAGCACGCTGAAGGTCAGCTGACAGACTGATCGATTAACTTATTATGATGATTACCATTATCAGATTAGAGCAGACTGAACAGAATACAGATAAGTATAAACTGAACAGATTATATATTGAAATTATAATTAAAACAAACAAACAAGACAGTCAACACATCGTGGTCGCTTTGCAGATTCAGACCTTGGTTCAGCTGATGTCTTTTTAATGATTTGCCTTTGCAGTGAAATAATCTCTCTGACAGTAAAGCAGATTATCGACAGGAAGCTGCACAGAGAGGCCAAACAAGAGCAACAGAAAAAGAAGATAAAATCAAGAAAAAGTTCAAACTAAAATAAATAGTTGAAAAACCTGGATACAAAATAAAATCCCTCGTTTAATAAACATGCAGCGTCTCTTCGTCTCCTCCTCCTGTTTGTCGGCCCAAACCTCCAGATTATTTTTTTCCGCTCCTGCAGGCTAAAGAGGCGGAGCTGCTGGGGGTAGAGCAGATCCTGGCCGACGCGACGCTCTCGGCGCCGCAGTTCAGAGAGTGGAAGCTCAGCAACTTCATCCTGCTGCAGGACATCAGGCGGCGCCGGGCGCCAACAGGGGGCGCCGCAGCGCCAAGAGACAGAGCCGCCGCTGCTGCAGAGCCCGGCGAGGCTGAGAGCAGCCTCTGACACCACAGACACAGAGACAGATTAACAAACCACAGAGATGGAGCCAGATTAACAAACCAGAGGGAGATGCATCCAGATTAACAAACCATAGAGAGATGGGGCCCAGATTGTCAAACTAGAGAAATGCAGGGTCTATATTAACAAACCAGAGGGAGACGGATCCAGATTAAAAACCCAGAGAGAGGTGGGGTCCAGATTACCAAACCAGAGAGAGATTGGGGTGCAGATTAAGAAACCATAGAGAGATGGGCCCAGATTACCAAACCAGAGAGAGATTGGGGTGCAGATTAACAAACCAGAAAGAGATGGGCCCAGATTACCAAACCAGAGAGAGATTTAGGTGCAGATTAACAAACCATAGAGAGATAGGGCCCAAATTGCCAAACCAGAGAAAGGCAGGGTCTATATTAACAAACCAAAGAGAGACGGATCCAGATTAAAAACCCAGAGAGAGATGGATCCAGATTAAAAACCCAGAGAGAGACAGGGTCCAGATTAACAGACCAGAGAGAGACAGGGTCCAGATTAACAGACCAGAGAGAGACAGGGTCCAGATTAACAGACCAGACAGAGACGGGCCCAGATGAACAAACCAGAGAGAGATTGGGGTGCAGATTAACAAACCAGAGAGAAAGACGGGGTCCAGATTAACAGACCAGAGAGAGAGAGACAGGCTCCACACTGGAGGGTTTGACAGATGACCTGCTGGTGTGAAATCCTAATCTGAGTGAGGTTTTCGTGGTGAGATTGCAGCGTCTTCACAGGATAATTTAAAAAAAAAAAAAAAAAAAAAAACGAAAAAAACCCCAGCAGCAGTGCCTCCTGATTGGTCCAGAGACAGAGTGATGACATCATGGAATAAAGAAGAGAGGAGTGAAAGTTAGACAGGAAGAGGAGAAACCCAGGTGTGAACAGAGACCTGCCTGCCTGCCTGTCTCTCTCTCTGTCTCTCTCTCTGCCTGCCTGCCTGACTGTCTCTCTCTCTCTCTCTCTCTCTGCCTGCCTGTCTGTCTCTCTCTCTGTCTGTCTCTCTGCCTGTCTCTCTCTCTGTCTCTCTCTCTCTCTCTCTGCCTGCCTGTCTCTCTCTCTCTCTGTCTGTCTCTCTGTCTCTCTGCCTGTCTCTCTCTCTGCCTGTCTGTCTCTCTCTCTCTCTGTCTGTCTGTCTCTCTCTCTGCCTGTCTGTCTGAACACACTGGTCTGTTTGTCTTGTAGCTTGAATGCAGCTGAAGGATCGACCAATCAGCTGCTTCGTCTCCATAAACAGATGTATATTTATGTATGATTTTTCACAACATGGAGACATTCACAAAAATAAAAAGAAAAAGAGAGTTTGTGAAACACGGTCGGCATTTCATTTTTAGTTACTTTCTATTTATTTCTAATTTAATTTAATTTTTTCTCTCTGTGAAGCACTTTGTAACTTTGTTTTAATAATTGCTCTATAAATAAAGATAATAAAATATAGAAAATAATAAAAAATAATAGTAATTGTGGCAAACAACAACAACAATATAATAATAATAATAATGATAATAATAATAATAATAATAATAATATAATAATAATAATAATAATAATAATAATAATGATAATAATATCCCAGGGCTCCTTGATGGTCTTCCTGATGTGGCTCTAATGTCACTGATCTGTCAGTTGCATATGTCATTTTAATAATTATAAATGTAATTTTCTTGTATTTTTTTTTTTTTTAATTCAAAATGTTGCTTCTTTTCTTGTATTGTTTTTTCTAAATCTATGGTCATTTTCTTGAAAGTTTTTTTTATTAATTTCTTGCTCATTCTTGGTTCATTTCTTGATAATTTACTCATCACCTTTATATCATCTATAATTTGTAAAAGCCAGATTAGTGATGCTGGATTGTGTCGACATGCTGGAGGCTGAGGCTGCGTTCAGGTGCCGCTCGGACGCGTTTCAAACCAAAACAGCATCGTAGGGGCGGTCCCCCGCAGGAAGACGAAGTCCTCTTTAACACACCACGCTCGGGACGTCCCGGTGGCCCGTGTCACTGCAGCATCCTGGGTTTTGACTTAAACTACCAGGGCCATATCTGCACATTTCAGGGCCCCGAGGAGCCTCCCAACCCACCCAGCCCCCTGGATCCATGATCACATATTTCAATTTAAAAAAACCAAACAAACAAACAACAACAAAAAAAAAAAAACAGTAGACTCTATAAATCATCCCACACGCAGGCACGGTGAAATGGACTTTTGAATATTTGAAGGGGAAAAAAAATCTACCCTAAAAAATATTTTAACACTTAAAATAGCTCATTATGGTTTATAATTTGCCTAAATGTTGACAATGTGACGTTAAAATATTTCCAGGAGCTGTTCAAGGACAATTATCGTTCATTCATTCATTCATTTAGCCTTTATTTAAATCTTTAGGATCATTGAGGGCATGCACTCTTTTTCAGTGTTGTTGAGAGCGCAATTTAAAAAAGAATAAATACACACGAAAAGTATCTGATGAGGACATAAACAAACAAATAACAACAAAACTCATTTAAAAAGAGCAGAACCAACTTGACCAGTAGGTTAAAACTGTGTTCAGTTTTAAAGTGTGCTGTAAAATATTCCAAAAAAACTAAAAGCAAATTTAGCATTCAAGCGTAATTCAAGCCAATCAGAACGAGTTAGATTCAGTCGTTTCAGAGCTTCACAAATCAGTAGAAACCAGTGACCCGTCATGTTTTACTGTAAGAGACCCATCAAACAGGACGCAATGAGGAGGGGAAAAACCGTCAACTGCAAGAAAAGTTAAAAAATAAAAACAGAGGCATTAACATGAACATGAGTTTACTGCCAAAAATGGAAATGATAGCACTTAAAACGTCATAAGTTATCGATATAAAACAGCGGAGGAGTGACTGATAACAAATGGCAAGGGGAAGCATGACGGGGGAACCTTTTAAGCAGATTGGAGAAAGAGAAGAGCCCCCCCACCACCACACACACACACACACACACACACACACACACACACACACACACACACACCCATCCCTCCTTCAGCCACTCGCTGCCTGTGCCAAAACTGCAGCCGGGCCCAATCTGGAGGTGTTTATTTTAAGATTAGTGGATTCCCAGGCCCTATAGGACTCCTGACATGTACTCTGGAAAAAAAAAATCACCGCTCTTTCCATCTTTGCAGAATCTGTTTATACGTGTTTATCTTATTACAAAAATATGACATGCGCCTGTGGGCCTGGGAGATTAAATAGGGAGCTATTTGTCTTGGAGGCAAATCAAAATCCAAAAGTGGCTCAGATTATTCACAAACCTCGGCCGTCACGACTTTCTGCCTTAATTTCCCTCAGCCAGCTTTCCACTTCATCATTTGAGAGTGCGTTTCTTTTCTTTTTTTTTTTTTTTTTAAATTTGTGCAATTAATGTACAATTAACGATTCAGCAGGTGTGCAGATATCCACAGACTGTCAGCCTCTTGATCCTTAAAAGGAAATCTCACTCAGTTTTTCAATACATATTAATACAAGTCATTTATTCTCATATTCGATTTTAAAGTGTTAAAAAAAGGTTTTAAAAAAAAATAGGATGGTGGGATGAGATAATCCCACCTGTCTCCAATGCAGGGAACAAGTAGAAATATGTTGAAACATGGATTACAGTTTCATTTCTAATTCTGAACTCACAGAAACAAAACTAATTTCAGGGCAAAAAAAAGGCAGGAGGCAGTCATAATCCACTGACATCTGACACCTTTCTTTTTAATTCCCCTCATTCTTGGATTGAATATTTTCATGTTTATCAGTATTGATTAGGAAAATGGTTTTGGTTCTGGGAGCCTGAAGCTGAAATGTTTTTTTTTTTTTTTTTTTTTTTTCTCCTGGTGTTCATCGTTTCATCTTGTTGTATTGATTGTGAGTGAAAAAGGTTGAGAATCACTGGATTAGACTGTCTGGAAGCCTAGAAATTCTTAAATCAAGCGCTATAAACTATCTTTTATTATACATTTTAAATCAGATCCGTCACAGAGAAACAAATGATCAATGACAGACTGTGGAACCTTTCACAATAAAAGCTCAGACAGCAAAGATGAGAAGAGGAAGCTGCTTCTGCTTTGTTGGCTCTACTTTTTGTCATCTCTAGATTTCACAATAAAAGCTGCACCATGAAAAACTGCAGCGAGGACCATGTAGACTATGTGAGTTGGCCTGATGACGAGAACCATGTAGACTCAACATCACGTGATGTGCTTATCCCATATGGGTCAGTTGAGTCTACAGGGTCCTCACTTCAGTTTGAGTGTAATGCCCCTTTAAAAGCATGTAGTGTGCAGCGTGTTCTCTCCTCTCCTGCAGGAGATTTTTACTGCACTACTTCTACTTCTACTGCAGTCACATACCAGCAGAGGAACAGTACTTCTACTTCTACTGCAGTCAAATACCAGCAGAGGAACAGTACTTCTACTTCTACTGCAGTCACATACCAGCAGAGGAACAGTACTTCTACTTCTACTGCAGTCAGATACCAGCAGAGGAACAGTTCTTCTACTTCTACTGCAGTCAAATACCAGCAGAGGAACAGTACTTCTACTTCTACTGCAGTCACATACCAGCAGAGGAACAGTACTTCTACTTCTACTGCAGTCAGATACCAGCAGAGGAACAGTACTTCTACTTCTACTGCAGTCACATACCAGCAGAGGAGCAGTACTTCTACTTCTACTGCAGTCACATACCAGCAGAGGAACAGTACTTCTACTTCTACTGCAGTCAGATACCAGCAGAGGAGCAGTACTTCTACTTCTACTGCAGTCACATACTAGCAGAGGAACAGTACTTCTACTTCTACTGCAGTCAGATACCAGCAGAGGAGCAGTACTTCTACTTCTACTGCAGTCACATACTAGCAGAGGAGCAGTACTTCTACTTCTACTGCAGTCACATACTAGCAGAGGAGCAGTACTTCTACTTCTACTGCAGTCACATACTAGCAGAGGAGCAGTACTTCTACTTCTAGTGCTTCCTGTCTTGTGCATCATTTTAAATACTGAAATCCAGCAGGATGTGTTTGTCTCCTCTAGAATTTAAAATGCAGGTCTGTGGTTTGAAGATCTGAGAAATAAACATACTTTGCATTTTTTTTTTTTTTTTTTTTTTTTTTTTGGTTGTCATTTAGCTGCCGTATCTGTGTATCGTGGTTGAACCGTGAAGCTCGCATCGCGTATCGGATCGCCCCGTCTCATGAGGAACCCATTGTCCTCTAACTAATGACTTCCATCTGAGCGCCATGCGATGTCGGCTCCTGTGTCTCGCTGCCAGGAATGTGCAGCGCGGCGTTCCCGGGACCTGCAGAGCGTCACTTAACATTCCCGGTGAAGAGCGGCGTCGCCTAACAACCGCCGGCGGGAGGAAACAAACACAGACATGAGGGCCGGGGGGCCGACGGGAGCAGGGTGGGGGGGTCGACACTGCTAGGATCCAGGCCTGATCACATTTCCAAAATAGAGACACCTGTAAGAACAAATATCTGCACAGGGGGATTCACAGCCCCTTTTGTCTGCATGAAATGTCATATTTAAATTTAGCTCGGCCGGATAAACACACAGCGACGAGGCCGGCCTGTCTGTCTGCTCCGCCAGGTGATTACAGGAGGCATTTCTGCAATAAAATACAAACTGTCACCAGAAGGTTTTTGTCTTTGAAGCGTTTTGAACAGCAGAGAGACTCACAGCATGAATTCTAATATTTCACAATGACAAAACCTTTAAGCTAAGGTCAGAGTGTGCCTACATTTACACAAAAATAAAATTACGCTCATACAAATTGACACTATTATCACAAATGATTTTTTTTTTCTCATTCACTCCAGACACAAGACAGTTTCTCAGAAAGTTTTCCCATTTAACAAAGTTTTTATAACATCAGGAAAGACGTACAGGAGCACTACAGTCAAATTTAGAGAGATTTACCAAAGACATATTTCTGAAATGAATAAATAAATAGATAAATAAATAACTAAATAAATACCTGTAGGAATATTAATGGAATATTATAGTGATAACACTGGATTAAAAATAAAAAAATATAAAATATAAATAATAATATGAATGAATTAATAAATAAATAATGCCTGAAAGTGAGACTAAAAAGATAAGCTAAATTAATATAAAAATAAATTATAGTGATGGAATATTTTATATATTTCAATTTTACGGCAGATAAAAAAAAAATACTGGAAATTTGACTGAATTAATATAAAGAGATGTTGATATGGCCATTTTTTTTTTTTACATAATTAAATACTATAGAGGAATCAGAGATTTCTAAAAATTCCTTTAGCACAATACTGACAGAGTGAAACTGGATTTCAACAGACACAGCTACTAAACAAAGAAACAAACAAACAAGTAGGCTAAATGAATGAATGAATGAGTAAATGAATGAATGAATGAATGACACGATTAGCCACGGAGAAGCAGAGACACATTTAAAGTCATTATGAAATATTACATGACATTACTGTGCTGTGATTTTTTTTTTTAATCTGCGTGCGTGTGCAGTGCATTTGGGATGCTGGGGGGAGGCTGGCAGGCATTACGTCACCGCGGGGAGGAGCTATGCAAATGAGCCCGAACAAACCAAAGGGAGGATGCGGGCTCCGGTTTCCCTCATCCGAGGTGTGTCTGCCGCACGGAGAGGAGCCCGCCGGAGCCGCCGCGCCCCACCACGCAGCCGACATGGCATCCAAATGTCCCAAATGCGACAAGACGGTGTATTTCGGTGAGTGTGTGTGTTTGTGTGTGTATCTGTGTGTGTGTGTATCTGTCTGTGTGTGTGTGCAGTGGAGAGACAGACAGTCTGCATCTCGCCATGTGATTGTTGAGCAGAGGCGACGGCTCTGACTGCCTGCTGTGATTTTATCATCTGCAGATTGAGGTTTTTCATTCATAATCGTTTTTTATGAGTGGCATCTTGTCTGTAAGAGCTCTGTGTATGTGTGTGTGCATGTGTCTATGTGTGCGTATGTGCGTGCGTGTGTGTGTGTGTGTGTGTGTGTGTACACTGGGCTTGACTGGCCGTATAATTAAGATTCAGTTCATTACAGGCCAGTTTATTGTATGTCTGAGATGGAAAAAAAGAAATAGCAGACCTGATAGTGTTGTAGTATTAAAGGATTATTTGTGCCTAGAAAATGCAGGGAGATTACAGCGATCCAGTGTGAGAGCAGAGAGGAGGAGATTACAGCGTGAGCATCATTTCATTAACTACCTTTGTCAATACCTGACATCTTCAGTGTACAGGATGTTTCAGTGTAAACTGGCTCGGCTGGCTCTAATCCCATTCAGCTCCATGCTATGTGTCTGCTGAGTTTACAGTCCATCTGGGATGACGTGCAGCCTTTTATGAAAAAAACAAGAAAAAAAAAACAGTATTTGATAATCCTGTGATTAAATTTAAGAGGGATATGAAGCAAATAATATCACACCGAAAGTGTAATCTGTAGCCTACATACCAGCCTATATGGTCATATGATAAGGATATTACAGTGATGCCAGACTGGATCAGCGTCATGCAGGCCTCTGGACGTGGGTGGATATGGAATTTCAGTCCAAGAAATTATATATTTTGGTCGTCATTACTCAGAGGATTGTACCAGTCAGTTCAACGCAGACTAGTCTCACTTAAAGGATGAAGTCTTTTCCCGTTTAAAAAGTCTAAAAGCCCTCCTCATGAAAAACAGAGCTCCTTATCCTTTTGCACAAATATCAAAGCAAAACTACAAGATCCAATAGGATTATTACTGGATTATTATAGTGAGAATTTTTAAAAAATGAAGGACAGGGCCTTGGGAACTCACAGACACACTATAAGCTCATATAGGAATATCATTGTGTTTTTTCCACGGGGGACTTAAGAGTAAATACCCTAATCTAATAACCTGCCTAATTATGTAGAGCCTGGTCTGCGGTGGCGGCTAAGACTTTCCATTTTTAACATCTTTAACAAGATTCCCAGTTTGGCCCCTGGCAAGCAGAGGAAATGAAGGTGACATAATCCCCCCCCCTCTCCCAAAATGTCAAATAATACCTCAGCTGCTGAATTGGGACCCGAGGAGTGGCCGGCGTCCCACCTCAGGCCGGACCATCGTGGGTTTACTCTGTTTGGATGAGATTATAGAGCGTGTTTCACAGCCTAACCCACCGTTTGGTGATAAGCCTGTGGGATTAAGTGGTTTTTGGCGGTGATGAAGTGGTTAATGAAGGCGGGGTGAACTGTGACCCCCCGCTCTCTGATCATCATGTGTCAGTCAAGCATCGTTGTAAACCAGAAACCAATGAGAAAATATGAAACTTTTGCTCGTTTCCCTGCTTAAACAACTCATTTGTCTTAACCTGCTTTTATACCTATAATCATATGTGCTGCGAATTTACCTGATATTGATTTATGTCAAGGTAGAATGAGTTTAAACCTGCTTAGAGGACCCTGTAGCTCAATCATGAAAGGATCAAAAGGCAGTTTCCTTATCATATTAACCCTATAAAGCCTGAACTATGAAAGAATTGGCAGAAAATTCCAATTTTTTGAAATCGAACCCTTTATTTAGTCCTATAACAAAATATATATATAAAAAAAATTCAAAAAATATGTTATTACACGACCTTTCTGGTGTATGATATATGATATGTACTTGAAGTGCCAATGGTATGGTCCAGGGTGAACAGGGGAAGTGTTCAAAGGTATACCACAGTATTTTGGTCAAGTATTGATTAAACTGAAAACGAAAAACGGAATTGAAAACGTGTATCATATATGATCATATATGAGGCTTTATAGGGTTAATTGTTTATGTACTTCTTTTTAATTTAGAAATCTGCACATGAGCCTTACTCGGTCAAGAATTGTTAGTCAGGTTTTTTTAGGTTGGTCAGTTTTTCCTAATTCTACTCCGTTTTTGGTTTTATGAAGGAGGGGCTTGGCATGACAGGGCCTTTTTGCTGCTGCACGTTGACGAGCGCAGAGTTGAGTGGCCTCTGCTCAGTCTGGAGCCTCGCCACATGGACTGCTTAATAATTCATTGATTGCACATTCATCGTATTGGATCCATTTCCCCCTCCCCGTCTTTCCTCCTCCTTCATCTCTCTCTGGAGAACAATGGGATCAGAGTTTCAGCACTAACCTGCAGGGACAGCTCCCCCCGGAGAGGCCACGCCCTGCTCCTCGCCGCGTCTCGCTGCACAAACGAAGCTCTCACAGGAAACGGGGCGTCGTGCCAAAATTTGTTTCTCCGCCAAATATCACGTTTCCCCCCACCGAGGCTGTGTTATTGTCTTGCCTCCATAAAAGGAAATGATCAGGGAGGGAAATGCACTTTGTAAATACATGAGGCATATCACCTCACAACCAGCGGTGGGCATCCTGAGTTTTGTTTTTTTTTGTGAGGATCAGTTCGTTTGGCTTTGTTTGACTCTTTGCTCAATATTTACGTTCTTCCAGAGGGAATGCAGGCTATGATTTGTTAGTAGAGAATGCAAAGTTTACAGAGAAGATGGAGATGTTCGGTTTTGACGGTTGTGTCTCGCGTTATTCATCATGAACACATCGCTCACAAAAGGCCTGAGGATTACTTGTTTTTTGAACCTCGAACGTCACAGTCGGCTGCAGCTCCAGCAACACGAGGCGTCTTTCTCTGAGCATCTTTTAACCGCTTTCAATGGCGCTTGCACTCTATTTTTCCCTCTTTTCAGTGAACTCTTCATGCTTTTTTGCAGCTATCTCTACGCACTTAAAGTTTAAATCTTTTCTGACACGTGCTGCCTTTATCAGCGTCGCTCTTCACGACCTGACCGATCACAGTAGCAGCCATGATATATTACCAAGGCCTTGTTTTATCATCAGAAATGCCAGTGCTGTAAGCAGTCAGTCCACAAAAAATGTAAGACTTCATCATTTTCTTACCTGGTGTGGAATCAAAGTGAAGACACACTGCAAAGAAACATTTTTTTTTTTTAGGTTTTGGTGCAACACCCGACCCACCTCCCTCCTTTGGTCTCTGTGTCATTGTCATCTTAAGCTTGTAGGGGAGGCTGATTCATGACCAAATTATTCAAAAAGAATGATTTTTTGTGCATTTCTGCTTTATGAGTCAGTGCAGAGAGACAGGAGAGACTGAGCAGAGAGAGGGCTGACGTGCAGCAGAGGGTTAGGGCTGGATTTGAACCCAGGCTGCTGTGGCTTAGCCTTAGTGTTGCTCGGTTTGCACCTGGGAAATTCATCTTTGAAGTGACTAACACTCTGCAGGTACAGCTCCTTTTGCTTCCATTCACCTCCCGTTTAGTTTCGTTGTCATTCTCAGTTCTGGATAATTCCATAGACAAGTGTTTCTGAGGGTGGAGGTCCTTTTTTGTTTACATTTCAAGGTTACCCAGGTATTGCCGGAGTGGGCGGTGAAGTGCTCCAGCAGATTTCAGGTGGAAAACACGGCAGCACTGAAGTGGGTGTCAGCGCTGCTCCTCGTTTCCAATCCTGTTTGTTTGTGGGCTTCATGGACAGGATTTGAAGGCGCAGTCGGGGGGTGGAGGGCGTCCAGGTTGGTGACCACAGGATTGCGTCCCTGCTCTTTGCAGATGATGTGGTCCTGCTGGCCTCATCAGGCTGTGACCTTCAGCCCGCACCGGGGCGGTTTGCAGCCGAGTGCAACGCGCCGTGGGATGAAGATCAGCACCTTGAAGCCCGAGGCTGTGATTCTCTGCCAGAAAAAGGTGGTTTGACCTCTCCGAGCAGGGAGTGAGTTACTGCCTCAAGTGGAGGAGTTCAAGCATCTCGCGGTCTTCTTCACGAGTGAGCGTAGGATGAAGCAGGAGATCGTCAGGGGGGTCGGAGCAGCATCAGCAGCTCTGTGGTCGCTGTACCGGGCCGTCGTGGTGAAGAAGGAGCCAAGCCAGAAGGCATGGCTCTCGATTTACCGGCCAGTCTTTGTTCTAACCCCCACCTGTGGTCACAAACTCTGGGTAGTGACCAAAAGAATCGGATATAGATATCAGATATCAAAGATCAGATATGAGTGGTGGAAATGAGGTTCCTTCGCAGGGTGGCCGGGTTCCTGTTGAGGCAGTTCGGGCATCTAGTCAGGACACCTCCTGGACGCCTCCAGGTGGAGGTGTTCCTGGCACATCCACCTGGGAAGAGGCCCAGGACACGCCGGGGGGGTCATGTCTCCTGGCTGACCTGGGAACACCTCGGGATCCCCAGGAGGAGCTGGTGGATGTGGCCCTGGAAAAGACCATCTGAGCGGACCTGCCACTGCGAACCGGTTCTTGATAAGCGGTGGAAAATGAAGATGAAGATGAAGGTTGCCCAAGTAGCCAATGACAGGCCGGCCGCCAGGAGAGGCGCTCATCAGATCTGTCGCCTGATTGCTCCAAATTTCCCCGTCTGCTGTGTTTGGAGCCCAGTGATACTGATAATGGAGGTCGACAGTCATAACGTCTTTTTGATGATGCGATACATATAAGTTATAGACAAACTGGCACAGCTGCATGCTACACAATAAGATCACAGTCATACCGTCCCCAAGCAGAATCACAGAGGTGAGATCACAGCCCTGCAGATCAGGATTTGAAATTAAAGATGAAAGTTCAGTTTAAAAATAATGACTTAAGATTTCACTGCATTTAATTTCAAATTCATGTTTTGAATCCAGAGCATTGGTTTGAGCACGACAAAGTAAAAAAAAACTTCAAATACAGTCTGTGCTGCTGTTAATCTCTCTTCCATAATTTCCCGCCCCAGGTCCTGTGTCTGTGGTTGTAATGGGGTCATGGTGTAATCTGACGATCTCTCAAACTGTAATTGCTATCCGTCTGCCGTTCACTGCTGTGTTTGCAGTCGTGGCTGAGTCTTGTGTAATCGCGCCGCAGTGCCGCTGTCTGAGTGGATCTCAAAATGGATCTTCAATAAGAGACGGCAAACATTTTATGAGCCCCCACAGAGCGACCCTGCCGTCTGAATTACACTTAATTACTCACTTAAGAACACATCCCTCGTGTGTGTGTGTGTGTGTGTGTGTGTGTGTGTGTGATGTCTTGGTTCTCCGCTCTTTCCTTTGTTTCGCTGAGCTATTTAGAGAAAAGTCATACACTCAAAGAAAGTCGCTGACGGTAAACACTTAGGCTGCTTTTCTTCAAACAATCTGACAGCCAAAATGAAATAATCCCACTTGTTTCCAAGGCTAATCAACTTTTTTTCCAGATTTTTCTCGATTCAAGTGGCTTTTTCTTGATCCGAGTGGGCTGATTTTGTTTTTTCTGCCTTGTTTCATTATATTTATACCTCCTCCCAGAAAAAAAAACATCCTGAAACAAGTGAAACTGCACTGGAAACAAGTGGGATTATCTCATCCCACGGGCAGAGACTATGAGACCAAATGACTTTTACAGTTTGGAGACATTTACAGTTTGTACATGCATGAAAGGAATAAAGGCTTTATGAATCTTCTGGCTGTGTCATGGAGGACCGGTGGTGCAAAAATAATTTAACAACCAGCCAAGAAAAAGAAAGACGCCTAAAGATAAAGGCTGTCGTGGTGTGAGAATTAATAAAAGTTAATAATCTGGTACGCTTGTTTAGACGTGTGACTGTGACACAGTAATCTGGCTGAAGTTCAGAAGCCTGAATTGTGTTTGCCGCTCGAGAAGAATCAGTGCACAGAAAGTTTGTTTATCCAACTAAGAGCCATTTCTCACACGGACTTTAATCTGTATGTTAATCTGTATGTTAACAACAAGACAGTTATTCCATTTACATGCATACAAGAAACCAGATTATCGAGTTATGGCAGGAAATCTGTATCTGTTTGCTGCTACTTCACTCTGATTAAGATCTTCAGTGTTCATGCACTGCCCACCCCCCCCACACACAATCTGTGGACTGTTGCCGTGGTGACAGCCGTGCTGCAGCTGACCCCCAGCCGGCGGAGAGCATCCGTCAGCCGGCCTCTGTTTTCCCTGACGGGGCGGCGGATGGGTTTTTCATTTCCTGTTTGTTTTATCGGAGAGAAAGTTCAGACAGCCGACGTAAAAATTATTATTCAATATTTTTCAGAGTCCAACAGGAAGTTTTGACTCTCACGGGTGTTGCACTTACTTATCCGCTGTCTTCCCCTGCTTCCCCCTGCTCACGCTCGGACGTTAAACGCCGTCCAGAGATGTGAGATGTCAGGGTTTCCATGGTGACAGAGATCGGGTTTCTCCAGCAGAGATCTACCTGTGTTAACCGGATTTCTTTTTAATCCCGTACCCCAGTTCTGACAACATGACTTCACAGCTTCATTAAGATGCTAAGACTTTTGCACTTATGGCTCTGATTACTTCCAGTCAGACCCGGTCAGTATTGTTCTAAAAAAATGATTTAATATGTTTTATGAAATATTGAATGTCGTTCTGAAGCTGAAACATGTCTGCCACGTTAACAAATCATGAATTTGTTGTGGTTTATTGTCTTTTTTGAGCGCGAATCTCTTTCCCTTTCCTTTTAATTACATTTTATACAACCAACAGCAACAGAAACCACAGTGGCAAACAAAACACAAACACACACACATTTTTATTTTTGACACTTTTGGCACTCAAATAATTGAAAAAGTAATCGATTAATCAACAACTGACATAATCTTTTAAAGGAGAGAATACATGGAAGTCTGAGCGACAAAGGATAACCTTCCCTTATGTTTGTGTCTGTTGTGTGTGTGCAGGGGCGCTGCCAGGAATTTTGGGCCCCATGTAAAAAAAAAAAAAAAAAAAAAAAAAATATATATATATATTTACTCGATGATGGTTTAATAATTTCATATTAGTTTTTACCTATTTTTAGGGGCCTCTGTCAGGCTTGGGCCCTTGGAATTGTCCTAACTTTTCCCCCATATACGGCGCCCCTGTGTGTGTGTGTGTGTGTGTGTGTGTGTGTGTGTGTGTGTGTGTGTGTGTGTGTGTGTGTGTGTGTGTGTGTGTGTGTGTGTGTGTGTGTGCGCGCTCACCTTCAGACAAAGCGCTCTCTGTCTGCCAAGGTGACTCTCCGGCACAGAGGCTGGGATATCAGAGTGTCTGCTGGGATATTCTGGGAGCCGAGGGCCCAAAGGTCACAGATAAAGGGGCTGCGAGTGACGCTCCGCCTCTGACCTTCATCCTCTCGCCTCTGGAAGCTTCTCACAGAGAAGCTGCTCCAGCGGCGCCGCGGAAACGCCCGCTCTCGTCTCCGCCCACGTCCCTGTTCAAAGTCGCCCGTCCTGCGACTCGTCTGTGTTTCAAGCAGAAATGAGTCAGAGCTCTGCTGCTGAGGGGCGAGACGTCCGTCAGCGAGCAGCACCAAACCTCCACTAGAGCTGGAATGATCATCACTGTGTGATTGTTATAATAAAACAATCAGAACAATTAACTGTTTTGCTTATTGATCAGGTAAAAAAATAAATAATTAAATTAAATTATATTAAAGTAATTCTTCCAAAAATACTGATTATTTTATACTATTTTGTTTCATTACATTTAATTCAATTTAATTTATTTTTTAAATTTTATTTTATTTCATTCTTCAAAAAATACTGTTTATTTTTTATTTTATTTTATTTTATTTTATTTTTGCCTGCTGGTTAAACTTGGAAAGCAAGTTGAAGACGTCTCTTTGGGCTTGAGTGACCTCCCATGAGCTTTGGCATTATGTATCTATTTATTTTTACACTTGATAGACAAAATACTTAATTTGCCACCAAAATGATCAATACATCAGCTGACTGAAACGTTTGGCTCTCAGAATTCAAACTGTTGCTCGTTTTTGGATAAAATCCTGTTGAAAATTCACTCAACTCTGCACCTTTTATTAACAGAACATTTCAACTGTAGACGCTAGAAAGCCTCATTTCATGGCCAAAAGAAAGAAATGAAAAAACATTATTATTATTATTATCTTTATTTTCATTATTAATAAAACTGGTCGGCTTCATGGGTTTTCTGCAGCTCTGTGTCACTGAGCTTTGAAACAGTGAGTCAGAGACAAATTTTATGTGCGAGGCTTAAGAGGCTCAGTCGAAACACTTCACTGTGTATGTATGTATTAGTGTGTGTGTGTGTGTGTGTGTGTGTGTGTGTGTGTGTGTGTGTGTTGATCTAAGCGCATGCAGGCAGAGCAGACAGAAGTGGGCCAGTTGTTTTGAGAGTTGAGATATGAAACAGGCTTCAGAATCACAGCAGAGACACAGAGGAGGAGGAGCTGTGTGCATTAAAGGGTTAATCCGTATAAAAAACAAAAAACAAAACAAACAAACAAACAAACAAAAAACCCCGGGAATCTCTCTGCGTGTCGCCATCTGCCCTTTACGGCGTCATGGAAAGAATGCGCTTTGGGCCGATATGAAGTCCCGAGTGTGGCTCCATCACGGGGTCAGTCAGCCTCTGGGTTTCTGTCGGCCTCTGCGTCGGCCTCTGCGTCGCCCTGCAGCGGCGGCAAAACTCTCCACTGTGGCAGCACGAGCACGATAATCTGAGGGGGAAAAGACAATGGCAGAGTTTAAAACAGAAATATACAAAACAGAAACAGAAATAAAACAGAATGACAGAATAAAACAGAAACATACAAGTGGTCAGAGAAAGCCGCTCAACCACAACAGCTGGTGCAAACGTCATTAATGACTTCCACCTCTGGACATTCAATCTTTCTTTTACACTGAAAGAGCGGGAAAAATGAAAAAAAGAGACAGAAAAATAAAATTAGAGAGCAGCTTGTTTCCTCTCAAAATGTCCAAACTGCCCACTTCCAAAATATGAACTGTAAAATGACGTGAATGCAGAAAAGTAAGACAGTCTTGGCGATGTCTTGGGAATTTTACTTGATAAATGACTAAAATGTTAATTTATTATTTTTTTTTGTCAGTCGATCCAATAGTTTCAGAACTAAAGTACACTCGATAACATGATTTCTCTTTCTTTCTTTCTTTCTTTCTAAAATGCAGATTATGAGCTTTAAAGAGAACAGTGTCTAAATCTAAGCCTTTTTTCCATCTTTTTGCATGTTTTTCCTGGTCGGGTGTGTGACACTGACCTGCATTTACACCTCCAGTCTGTTTATTCTTGTAGTTTGTGATTATAGTCCAGCAGCCAGCAGGAGGCGCTCTGGCTCCAGGTGCGGGGGGGAGGTGGGGGGTTTCTGTCCCACCTGGCTGATGTTAAGCTCCTGCTTTGTGTGTCTTCCTCTGCAGCGGAGAAGGTGTCGTCTTTAGGGAAAGACTGGCACAGGTTCTGCCTCAAGTGCGAGCGCTGCTGCAAGACCCTGACGCCCGGCGGCCACGCTGAGGTGAGACCACCGCCACACAAGTCCAGTACAGTACAGAGCCTTCATAGCTTGGATTTCACTTCACCCTCCTATTGTGTTTGATTAACATCACTTTTTTGTGTGTGTGTGTGTTTCATATTTAATGAGTTTTCCTAATTTAATGGGTGCTACTGGGTAAACCTGTACACACTTTGTAACGCATTGGTTATAAATAACAGAAATCCGTACTTAGAAATAATATAAAGCCATTAAAACACCAAAAATTAATATTTCTTTCCAATTTTAGGTCAATCAGTGAGATTTTATGGTGATTTGCATATTTTTCCATAGTGGCATAACAGGAATACTGGATGTATAAGTGGGGGTGGGGGTTTATGTTTTATTTAAAGGGCTATTTAGGTCGTCAACAAAGAAACATAAAGTACCTGACACATAAACTTTGGTAATTATAATAATTTTGTGGAGGTTTAAACTGCTGGGGTCAAATTGAGCCCAAACATAAAAGATGTTAGTAAATTTGAACAGAACAGGAGGGTTAATTGCACCTGATGCCAGAGCTGATATCAACATCTGCATTGGCACCAAATGCAAAAAATGACTGGACATTTTTGGTTAACAATGATCCTTTTGGTCAAGAATTAATACGTTTTTTTGTACATTGAAATAAAACAGCTGATTGCTTCCACCACTGTGTGTGCGTTTATATATACAGAGTGTAAGTAAATTATATATTTAAATGCTGTAAACTAATTTTATTTTTAATATATATATCTGGGTAAAAAGATTTTAGTTTGAAAGATTTGATTGTTAATATAATTAAGTATCAAGTACACACTCCTGATCAAAATCTTAAGACCAGTTGAGAAACTGCAAGAATTTACATTTTGCAGTGTTGGATCTTAAGAAGGTTTTTAGTAGAGCTTCAAAATGCAAAAAGAAGAAATGGGAATGAGACAAAAAAAAAAAAAAAAAAAAAGTAAGGGTGAGTAAGAGTAAGCAATTTATTGCAAACAACCATTAAACTGTAATAGGCTGTTCATCAGCTGATCAAAAGTTTAAGACCTCAGCCTTTAAAAGCTCAAATCTTCGCAAAAATGTGGATTCAGTGTCATTTTCTGTCAGGTTTCCACACAGCAGCAGTTCTGTGTTATTTAGGTCAGAGCACAGGAAACAAAGTGCAGGTGTCAGGTGTCCCTCAGAGAGAGAGACAGGCTGCCTCCATGTCACAGCTGGTGCCTGTCTGTCTGTCTGTCTGTCTGTCTGACTGTCTGTCCCTCTTGTGTTTTTGTGTTCTGCAGCACGATGGGAAGCCGTACTGCCACAAGCCGTGCTACGCCGCGCTCTTCGGACCCAAAGGTGACGCCTCTCCTGGTCAACAAGTCAGAAATTACATTTGTGTTTAAAAAAAAAAACAAAAAACAATCAATCACATAGGAACACTGAAACATCCCCGTCTTAACAAGTCATTTAGTCAGTGTTCATGTGTTCACTCAGCGTTCATGTGCTCACTCAGTGCGAAATGCCTTTTTTTACCAACATTCCCAGACTGACACCAGATGTTGATCCCACTTTCACCTCTGGACGTCCTGTGGTTCAGCTCCTGTGGGTTAGCATTTCGTGTTAGCTTAGCATAAAGACTTGAAGTCTATAGGAGTCGTTAGCCTGGCTCAGAGCAGCTCTGAAGCTTCTCGTTGTGGCTTTGAGACACACGAGGCCGCTCCGCCTGCCGTCTGATGGTCCGATCGCCTCAGGCACATCACGACCTCTCTGCTGTTTGGTCTCCTTCCTCCGGGAAAGTAGAGCCCATCAGCTGTTTGGCTTGTCTCTGGCCTCAGTCGCCCCTAAGCAGCTAACTAGCTAGCCTAAATGCTAACAAACAATCAAGATACAATACAGGTCATCAGTGGTAAATAATATTTCAAGGCAAAATGAGTAGGATTTGTGGGCTCTAGTTTGTAAACACAACATTCAAAGTCGGCCCCTCCTCCCTGGCGAAGCTAACCATCAGCAGCCAGTTTTCCTTTCCTAGGATGGCAACAGAATGAAATACTGCCCACATGTTACGTCGCTGTTCTAGGGGAAAAAAATCAGTTCAACACGTCGCTCTTCATCCTCCAGCAGTTTCAGCAGGGCCTGTCACTGATGGACAGGCAGATTAAATTAGGGATGTTTAGTAATCTTGTTTGGCCCTGCTTGCTTGGGTGGTCCAAAATCTGCCGGTGGGATGAGATAATCCCACTTGTTTCCAGTGCAGTTTCAGGATTTTGTTGCGTGGGAACAGGAATAAATCAGTGTAACGAGGCAGACGGAGGCCGATCGAGACCAAAACGACATTCAGGAAAAATCCTGAAACAAGTTGATCAGCTTTGGAAAACAAGTGGGATTATCTCATCTCACTGGCAGATTTTTTTTTAATCTTGTTTGATTTTTTTTTTTTTTTTTTTACAGTGAACAGATTGCAGTGCTTGTACCATATGTGGTGACTGGCTCTGTGTGTGTGTGTGTGTGTGTGTGTGTGTGTGTTTTAGGTGTGAACATCGGCGGAGCTGGCTCCTACGTCTACGACACTCCCGTTAACGAAGCCCCTGCTGCTGTTTCCATGGAAACCCAAGCCAAACCGGCGGAGGAGAAGCGAGCTCCCGCCCGGGGCCCGGTGAAGGGTGAGAAACACCACGAGCAAAAATAGAAAAACTGACAAAGTTACCGGGGAGGAACGTGTCGCCTTAACGAACATCGGATCCTCGACCGGCCACGGGTTTAGTCTAATTTAGCTGCAGGGATTATTAAAAAAAAAGAAAAGAAAGAGGGGGGAGAGGGAGAGAAAGAAACCTCAAGTGGCTTGTAAAGACAAACCAACAGAGAGGAGAGAGAAAAGAGAACAAATGAAGATAAATGAAGGAAACGCTGCAAAACAAATGCAGAAGTACCAACTAAGAGGAAATGAAAATCGTTAATTTAGCCCTGATTTAATGATAGCATGAGGAAAAAAAGAGTGTGTGTTAAGCAGAAGTGTGTGTGTGTGTGTGTGTGTGTGTGCCTCCTCTGACAGCTCTCTTTCCCCTCCAGCCGCCAGCTTCTCGTCTTTCTCCGGAGGGCCGAGCGTCTGCCCGAGGTGCAACAAGACCGTCTATTTTGGTGAGCAGGAGCCATTCACTGCAAAAAAAAAAATCTCTTTTTGCAAGTTATTTAATCTGATTGCCAGGAGCTAGAATCTTGTTTTTTCTTTAAAAAAAGCAAAAAAAGCAGTCGGTGGGGTTAGATAATCCCACTTGTTGCAGAATATTCTTTAATTAAGCGTCATTCTCTTGATCCTACTGGGCTGATCTGCCTTTTTTCCTAGAAAAAAAATCCTGAAACAAATTAAACTGCACTGGAAAAAAGCGGGATTATCTCAGGTTATTGCAGATTTTTTTTTTTCTAACTTGTTTGAAGAAAAACAAGATTCAAACGGTGACGATGAGACTGGGTGACTTTGTTAAAACTGAGATTTTTTTTGCAGTATGTAAGTGAATGTGGCTGCGGCTGGTTACCTGGGTGACAGAATATTGTCTCCATGGTGATGCATGTGTCTGTGTGTGTCTGTGTGTGTGTGTGTGTGTGTGTGTGTCTCTGCAGCTGAGAAGGTGTCGTCCCTCGGGAAGAACTGGCACCGGCCCTGCCTGCGCTGCGAGAGGTGCAGTAAGACTTTGTCCGCTGGCAGCCATGCAGAGGTGAGAGACAGGGGGCGCTACACTCTCAACACACCAGGAGACGGGTCTCATCACACCACCCTTTTTTTTTTTTTTTTTTTTTTTTTTTTTTTTTTTAACATTTTAGGAAGCAACATCATGGTTACAGATGTGGCCGTTCCTCTGTTTTCTCTTGTAGTCGTCATATTCCTTTTTTTTTCTTTTGGCTTATTATTTTGTCCGTAATTTGAATAATCCCGTCTTCCTCCACCTCTTAATTTCCTCGTTCGCCTCTGATTTCCTTTGTGAACTTTACAGCTTGTTCTGGATTTCCCTGCTGCACCGTATTTCCGACCGGGGGAGTTTCTGGTGACAATTTCACGGTGTCGTCGCTGCTGATGGTTGTTTATTACATGATCATAATAAAAAGAAAAAAATAAAGGAGATCGGGTCATTCCATGTCATTTCAACAAATGGCCCACACACTTGGGTCTCAAAAAAATTCTGAAATTTTCACCAGTTGTTCCTTATGTATCCAACAGGCACACTGTAAAATTTTAGTTTGCTCAGATGGATACTTTTTGAGATATGGCCAATTTAGTGAGGGGAGTATGTGTCGATTTTGGTGCGTCCTTATTTTTCCTCCATTTTCAGGTGTCAATATCTCAAGAACTACACCACATAGGAAACTGAAATATGGTACAATAAGACACCTCCACCTACTCTCTCAGAATATACAAAAACATCTGTCATACATCATAACTGGTAGGCATGTGGCCCCCTCAAAAATGGAAAAAAAATATACAACGTTTTTTTTCCTGAAGGCCTAAACATGGTCGACCACGAAACCTGAGAATTTTTTTTTCCATTTTTGAGGGGCTGGCATGCCTACCAGTTATGATGTATGACAGATGTTTTTGTATATTCTCAGAGAGCAGGTGGAGGTGTATTATCGTACCAAATTTCAGTTTCCTATGTGGTGTAGTTCTTGAGATATTGACACCTGAAAATGGAGGAAAAATAAGGACGTGCCAAAATCGACACATACCCCCCTCGCTAAATTGGCCGTATCTCAAAAAGTATCCATCTGAGCAAACTAAAATTTTACAGTGTGCCTGTTGGATAAATAAGGAACAACTGGTGAAAATTTCAGAATTTTTTGAGACCCAAGTGCGTGGGATGTCCTGAAAATTTGTTGAAATGACATGGAATGACCCAGATATAAACCAAATGGCTCAAGAAGTAAGGATGTAAAATCTATCAGTTGTTTGGAAAATTAATTTTGAGTCTGCTGCTGCTTCTCGGTGGAGGGCTGCTGGCCCCGGGACGGCCCCGTCACCCACTGCCATCAAAACATGACGGTTCAACTGGTGCAAACGGTGACACAAGCTGCTTTAACCTGCTTTCCGGACTCCATTTCAGCTAATTTACAGTCTGAAATCGCTCCCGGAGTCGGTGCTCCTGACAGAGCAGCAGTGTTTCAGGTGTCAAAATGCGCTCAGGGTGATTTGCAATTTTGCACCCGTGGAAAAAAAGGGTCATTACAGCGCTCCTTTCAACACCTGTCAAGCCATTTTGGAGCTGAAAGGAGCCCGGCGACTGTTTAATGACCTGCAAGAATCCTGAAAAGGCTTCTGTCTGTACTCTGTGTTCATTTTGTCCGTATTTCTGCGGGTTTTCAGGAAGATTACGGATCCAGACAGAATGTTGTTGTCAAAATGCCGGTGCTGTTTCATACTGCGCTGTCGTCTGTCATATTTCTGATCTTCTGTCTTCCTGTCTTTTCTGCTGTCACTGAGCCAGTTTTGTGCGATATGTGTGTTTTGTCGTCTGTATGTGGGCGTGGCCTGTACACACAGCTCAGTCAGTGCGACGTAACGTCCGCTGAGCAAAGGATTGTGGGTCAGAATGGCCAGAGCAGCATGCTGACATGCATCTTGCAAAATCTGACCGGATGTAGTAGAACATCCTGGTACTCTTGGCATACTGCATCTGACATACTATATATTGGGACATACTAATTCTTTTTTTTTCCCTACTAAATAGTATGGTAGAGTATGAGTCTTGGAATGCAGGGCACATGTGCAACACACGGTTTAAACACACACGTGCTGGCCAATCAGAGAGGAGTATTCACCCAGAATGTGGGATAAAATGAACTAATTCTTGTAGTTCACTGTTTTGAATTTTGAAGTGCACTGCCTTGAAAATTAACTAGTTCACGTTGATTTTCCTGCTTTTTTTTTTTTTTTTTTTAAATGAGCTGCTGTGATCTGTTGTTTGTCAGTCTTCTGTGATCCGGCACCAAGCCTCCGCCCACCTCCAAAAAAATAAAAAATAAAAAATAAAAAATAAACCAGTTCCTGCACATGAATCAGTGTTTACTACCAGAGAGTCACAGACAGATTTACTGCCAAAAGCCAAGAAAACCTGCAGCTTCAGTCCACTGCAGGTGTGTCTCCTCGTTCTCGGGACACAGAGTGAACCCGTCCTTTACAAAACGCCGTGTGTTTGTCTCGGGTGGAGGAGCTTTGCGGCTGTTGGCTCCCCGTCTCACCCTTCGTTCATGATTTGTTAACGATTCCTTGTGATTTTCATAAATGTTTTTCCTGAGACGTGACGGATGATTCAACTCGACGTGTCTTTTCAAACTCGGTCTGACTTGCTCTCTCAGCCCCCCGGTGGGCACGACTTGCATAAAAATATGAGATTCTTTTCCCCCATTGCAGTCTGCGCTAATTTGTTCATAAAACTCATTCAAATATTCAAATGGACCTGTTTCAGCAGAACCTCTGAAGAACCCTCTTTCATTTCAGCGTGGAGAGGCGGACAGGACAAGGAAACAGTTTTTTTATCCACTGGGATTTGTTTGGTGCTCATTCAAATTGAGCAGGAATCTCAATGAAATGAGTTTTTTTTTGTTGTTATTTCTTATTTGTAATATTTAGTCGTGACGATTGGGATTATGTAAGGCGTCACACCTCCCCCTTCCTCATGGTTTCAGCACATTTAATCCATAAATACATCGGTGCTGGCTCTCTGTACAGTATGAAGACACACCTGTTGGCTTCGTGGTGATGACGGTGTCGATTGTCAATCTTGTGAATCACTTTTTATCTCATTTTTATACACTTGCTTTTCTGTATTTACCTTTTATTGTGACTCTGTCTAGTTTTCAGATTAAATTTACTGTTGGTTTTACATATTTAAATTGTAAAGTGTAAAATCATCATTATTATAAACTGCATTAACAAACAGCACAAATCAGCAAGTGATTCACCTGCTTTACAGATATTTCAATTTTTTTGTTAATCTTCTGTAGAAGTCAGAATAGGGTGACCACCTACTAATAAGCCCAATGGGGGACAAGGGGTATGATTCTGAGGGACAATGTGGGACACTGTCCGGCGTGGCGGCGCCCCCACCTGGCGGGCAGACTCACCGATACCGGTTTACCGATTTCTAGCAGATACCACTTTACATGGTATATTAATGTTGCCCTGTTCCCCTAACATATGTAATTGCTGCTGTATGCTCATGAATAAGCCACCCTTGTTAATGAGCCCTTAGCTTTCAATGTGTTTTTTTTTTCTAAATAAAAGATATTCATAATATTTTAAACATTTCAATTAATTGACAGATGAACTTCCAGATTTACTTTTCATTTAAAGTGAATGAATTGCAATGGAAAATATAAATAAAATTAAATAGCTTATAACAGTGTTAATTTCGTTGGCTATTTTTCAGTTTAATTTTAGTCTTGTGTCAAATGCCCTTATTAGTTTTAGTCATATTTAGTCAACTTGAATTCTTTTTTGTTCAGTCACATTTTAGTCAATGAAAAGTCTTGGCATTTTAGTCTAGTTTTAGTCAAAGAAAATCCAAAGTATTTTAGTCTGGTTTTAGTCAATAGTCTTTTTTTAGTCTTTGACCTGCATCATGTTGGCTTTTTTTTTTTTTTTTTTAATGCGGGACTATGCGGGACACGGTCTCAATTTGCGGGATGCGTGAAATGGGCTTCAAACGCTGTACGTGCTCGCGCTACGCGGGACAGGTGGTCACCCTAAGTCAGAAGCCGCACTGACTGATGATCTTGCATGTTGATGTTTTCTCTCTGTCGCAGCACGATGGACAGCCGTACTGCCACAAGCCCTGCTACGCCGTGCTGTTCGGACCCAAAGGTACAGAAACACCAAGCAGCCTCATGTTCAACTGCAAACACCTCACTGTGTGTAAGAAAGAGGATCCGGGCAGCAGGATGGACCAGACATTTAAAAAAATTTGCATCCAGCCGACTGAAGGCATATTGCGTTTTAAAGCAGTCGCCTAATGCAGTTTCACTTGTTTCAGGGATTAATTTTCCTTGGAATAAGTATAAATATGTCAAAACAAGGCAGTGCAAGACAGATCAGCCCACTTGATTAAAAAAAATTCTGGAAACAAGTGGGATTATTTTATTCCACTGTCAGATTTTTTTTTACCTTGTTTGGAGAAAAACAAGATATTTAAGACCAAATATGAGATTAAGTGACTTGTTAAGATTGAGATTTTATGCAGTGAAAGGAGTGATTTGGCTCAGTCAAGGTTCGTCTTCATGGGATTTTTTTTTTTCTCCTCCAGAAAACACAACAGACATTTCTCACATGACTCACGGCGGGCATAACTTTTAGTCTCGAACAGGCTGTTAAAGAAAAGATTTGGTCGGAAATATTTTGTGTTCTGTTTTTTTTTTTTTTTCTTGGGTGGCCCTTTAATCCAATGTTGGGATTGGCCCTAAATTGGCCCTTACACATCAAAACTTTGAGCACTGGTGATTCAAATGTTGTGCTTATGTCATGTTATTTTGTCAGCTGAGTGTAAAGGTCTCTCTCTTTGATGCAATTTCTACACAGAGCTCCTTTAAAGAATATTATTGCATATGGGATAAGGATGCAGATTATTGGCATTTTCAGTAGAAAAGCAAAAAAACCTCAACTTTTTATAGACAGTTTAACCACTTTGCCCCACTCTCTCTCTCTCTTTGTGCCTCTCAGGTGTAAACACTGGAGGCGTGGGCAGCTACATCTATGACGAGCCCGAGGCCGAGACCGAGGCGCAGCCCTGAGCCCAGATGAAGCCTCGACCTCCAGACCACGACTGGCCTGTTTCTGCCCTCCTCCTCCTCCTCTCATTATTCTCCATCGTACATCTGCGTTCGGGACGGTGCTCGCTCCTGTCCTCTGTCATTTTGCCTTCGACCGTAACGTGCACCGCACTCACAGGGACGGATAGTTAGACGTTTATGTTGTATTTGTATATGGTTTAGATATCTATTTTTTGTACTGAAACAAATCTTAACGCGTCCTCCCGGGTGAGATCTAGACTTGCCTTTAAGGTTTTTGGGTTCTCGTTTTGCCAAATCAGTCGCCTGTTACATGGTGAAGTCATGAAAGCACCTGTGTTTTTTCCACTCCAGGTAGTTGTTTTTCAGGCATTTTGTGCACTTATGAATATAATATATATATTTAAAAAAAAAAAAAACAAGGCAAATGCCCTTCATTGTGTTGCCAGGTTTAGTTTTTCTGGGTGTAAAGAGGAGGATGATGCTGTCGCCGTAGCTGAGATACGCATAGAGGTGTGCATTACTGTCAGTTATTTTAGTGAGTGTTATGTAGGATCATTTAGGTTTGCTCAGCCAGGGTCTGTACGGAAAATACATTTTGAAAAAAACTGGTCATCAGATTTTCTACAATAAAACTGTGTGATACCAAACTGCTGCTCTGTGTCAGCTCAGTGATGTAGATTTTCCTCCAGGCTGTCGCTGCACAGCAACAAAGACAATAAACAACAATAACTGTGTTGGGGCAGCTGAACATGTTAGAATACAGTCAAAATACTCGAGGGGGTTTATATTTATTACAACATGATGTGGGTTTTGGGGCTACATAAACATAACTTTTCATTTGCAGCCATATATCTATCTATCTATCTATCTATCTATCTAACTATCTATCTATCTATCTATCTATCTATATATCTATCTATATAGATAGATAGATAGATAGATAGATAGATAGATAGATAGATATATTCCCAGTTTTTATGGCTCAGCTGGAGTTTGATACTGCTGCTCTAATGAAATGGTTTCACATGATAAAATATTTCCCAAAAAAAAATCAATGTTTTCAGAGTAAAACAAGCCTATAAATTTAATCAACACACAGGGTCATAAATAAAAACTTCTGGTTGTTATTATTATTATTATTGTTGTTACTGGTATTCTTATTGTTATTATTGTTATTATTAGTAGTAGTAGTAGTAATAGTAGTATTGTTGTTGTATATTAATAAATTATATTGAATTATTATTAATTAATTTATAATATTTTTATATGTTTAATTGCGTTTTTATTATTAATATCATTGTTATTACTATTTATATATTTATTTAGATTTTTAGTTTTAGTTTTGTTTTTGCTTGTTTTTCTTTGCCTATTTGCCTATTTGTACGTCTGTCACTCTTGGCCCCGCCTTCAAACGTCGACGACAAATCAAAAGCAGGTACGTCACTGGCGGGCGGGGACGGAAACGCCCCTTACTGGAAACAGGGGGCCGGAAGAGGAGCTCCGTCAAGTCAACGAGAATAGCGCCGGACATTGGGTAAATTTATCTTCAAAGTAAAAGCACAAAAGCTTAAACAGGTTGTTAGATCGCATCAAAATCTTTGGAGCCACTGGATGAAATTGCGTGGATCTACAAAATAAATAAATAATATATAAAATAACACAAAATAATAAATAAAATAGATAGAGAAAAAAGTAAACAGAAGATATAATGCATGGTATTCCCCCTTTTAGAGCCTAGTTCCAGATGAATGAGTGTTTGACTGACCTGTGCATTTAGGGAAAAACAAACAAACAAACAAACAAACAAACATTTAAAAAAAAAAAAAAAAAAAAAATCTGATTTGATAGCTTAAATAAGAAAACACCAAAGAACATACAGGGTGTCTGCAGTTGAAAACCTGACATTTGAATCCATAGCTGTGACATTTTTATTTTCCTAATGTCAATACAATCGTTTATGCCTACTTCAGGGACCAAACTTCAATTAAAAATTTCTGCTGCAACATTGAGCGGTACTGTGTTACCACCGATACACGCTGTGAAATCTTGTTTACACCTGCAAGCCTGTGAATATATGCTGTGTATGCTATAAGAGATGGTGTGGAATACCAACTATCTTTTCATTTATAGCAGATTTCTCCCTTAATTTGTGGTTTAATTTAATTTTCCTTTTTCCTAACTACCACGAAAAAATAGAATTAAATTAAATGCAAAACAAAATACCGAATTACGCGATTCCCCCTTGAGGATTATTTAATGAAGTATTTCTGGTTCTGAAAATAATAATAAATTTTATTTATAACGCACTTTACATTTAACAAAAAACCTCAAAGTGCTACAAGAGAGAACACAGCCAACAAACAAATAGAGCAAAGAGTATTAAAAACAGTTGTCAAACAAGAAACATTTATAGATTAAAAGATTTTTTTGAAAAGGTAAGTTTTAAGTCCCCTTTTAAAAGACTCAATAGTCTGTGGGGCCCTCAGATGTTCTGGGAGGGTGTTCCACAGTCGAGGTGCAGTGTGCAGCTCTTAGTCCTTGGGGGGAGAAGTCTGTGGGTGTTGGTAGAGCGGAGTGAGCGTGTTGGGGACTGGGGGGTGAGGAGTTCTTTAAGGTACTGGGGGGCGTTGCCATGGATGCACTGGAATGTGAGGAGGGAAATTTTGTATTTAATCCGAGCAGAGATGGGTAGCCAGTGTAATGAGTGGAGGAGGGGTGTGATGTGCTCATATTTACGCACTCTCAGCAGGATTCTAGCGGCACTGTTTCGCACGTGTTGTAGTTTCTGTATGCTCTTGCTGGGAATCCCACTGAGAAGTGCATTGCAGTAATCTAGTCTGGAGGAGACAATAAAATAAACCTCCACTGTCAACGAACGGCGTCTTATTTTGAAATTCTCACCGGAAGTCCACATGCCCTGGTTGATGTAACTTGACCTTTGCTGCTGTTTTAATGAGCCCCGTCGCTACGCCATCTCGGGATTATCCACTCGCCGTTGCCTTTAACGTTACATAAATTTTTGTCATAAACTCACACATTCGGGCACAGCAGCTGCTAAATCGATCATTTACATTAATCAGCTAATTCTATCGACGACACGGCGGCTTGGAGGAGATTTTTGTGTTCGTAAATACGAGCTCAAGTTGACGCTGTTTGCTCGCTGACTCGGTTCAGCCGCCGCGGAAATTTTCCAAGTGTGTTTCTCTTGATGTTTTCTCCAGTTCAAAGCCATGTTGGACGGATCTGTGGGTCGTAACGACGAGGCGAACATCGGCGACGTCGAAAACAACAACCCGATCGCGGTGATCTCCAACAACGACGGGGCCAATCTGGCGAAAAGCAGGCAGGCGCTGCTGAAGAAAGGGGGGAAGAAACTTCGCTCGGCGGCGCCATGTCCCCCGCGGCCGCCGCACCTCGGCACGCAGAAAGCCGCGAGGAACACCCCGGGGCCCGGCCGCCTGTCCGACCTCAACAACAACCACCTGTCCGCCTCACCTGGCACCAGAGCCGCCGTGCAGCCCGGCGCCGAGCCCCCGGCCGGGACGCAAACCCCGCTGACCCTCCACCATCTCAAACTGGGAAGCAAGAAGGAGGTACGTGAACGCACCATGGCATCCGTGATGATTTCCTTGTTTTGGTCTGCGGTCTCAACGATATATTGATATCATATCGACATCTAGATATGAGCATAGCTTACCACGATATTTATGATAAATATCTCGATAGTTTTTTTTTTTTTTCTCGATAGATTTTTTTTTTTTTTTTTTTTTTTTTGCACATTGGTACTTAGATCTTTAGATCTCGAGGGTCATCTTCTATTCTTTATTTTTGATTTACTTATTCTTTATTTTTGATTTACTTAATCTTGTACTCTGTGGATACTGCTGAAAACTGAATTTCCTTCGGGATGAATAAAGTATCTATCTATCTATCTATCTAGTGACATGATGCATAATGTGACTGTGGGTTCACACTTAACGCAAATTTGAAGTGTAACAGCAGTGAAAATTGAGTATGGATCACTCTCTTTAACTCACCCTGACTCTATATTTGATATTGTCCATATTGTTGCCTTTTGAGGTATTAATATTGTGTATGTTCATGTCTAGAGAATGATATTGGGTTAGTCTAAGACAGTGATTGAACTATTCTGATTAAAAAATATTTCTTGAAGTAACTGTGTTTTCTAGGTCCGTTTATCATTATTATGCTGTTTTTTTTTTGTTTGTTTGTTTGTTTTTTTGAGTAATGCTGTTGTAACACTTAAAATTTCAATTACGTGTAGTAATAATAATAATAATAATAATAATACATTTTATTTGTTATGGCGCCTTTCATGGCACTCAAGGTCGCCTTACAGTAAAAATAAATACAGAATACAGCAACGACAGAAAAACACACAGCATAAAAACATCACAGACAACACAGCATAAGAAAACATCATAAAAAATAGCATAAAAAGAAAACATCACAGAAAAATACTTAATTAGGCATCGTGACCAAAAAAAAAAAAAAAAAAATGGAACAGAACAGTTACAGAGAGTAGGCTAAACGTGTGACGCCATAGTCATATCGTGTATCGCTATTGAGATATTTGGCATAAATATCGAGTTCTGAAATTTAGTCTTTATCGTGCAGCCCTGCGCTTTTTGTCTTTGGAGCTCAGGTGAGGTGGACAACAACACCGTGCTGAGTCCAGCCATGTAAAGAAAAGGGCGTTTGAACCGAGTTTGACCTCCAGTGAATCATCACAAGGCAAACAACAAAAAAAAAAAAGTGAACTTCCAGAAAGTGTTCTCTCTCGCTTCCCTGTTCACAGCCTGCTGTCAGATATTTCAGTTGGATGCTGTTTGGTGTGACACGTAACGTCACCACCCGTCAGCCTTACCGACGGCTCGAGAAAACAGCAGTAAACTGTCCTGTCAATAAAAATGTTGGGTAACCAGTTCAATCTCGGTGTGTGTGCCCGAGGCGCTGTGAAGTGGCGCAGTTACTAATCTGTGTGTGATGAATCGAAACCCAGGCGTGTGTTGAAACAAGGACGACTTCCTGTTTCCACTGGCAGCCGCGAGCAGAAAAACTCCCCCAGGTTGCTGCAATGCCAACGTGTTCGGTCTGTAAAGCAGCAGCTTCCCAACAGCCACACACTAACAGGATGTGAAAATGGGGTAGTTGCAGTGAAACTTAACCTGAGGGTCATTCCAAACTCACCACACACACACACACACACACACACACACACACACACACACACCTCCTCCCAGTGTCAAACAAGTACAAGTATAAAACTTTACACCTCAAAGACGATTAATGATGCTGGAAAAACATTCAGAAGTAAATGTGTGTCCACTGCTGCATACTAGGTATTATTATTGTTGTTGTTGTTATGCAACAGTTTCACTGCATTTCGCAACAACAGCGAAATGCAGTCATGAAATGCACATCATAATAAAATCAGCAAAACAAATAAATAAATACATAACCTAAATTAAACAAAAGGAATAGAAGCAGTACAATGTGACAGCCCACAACCAGACCTCAGGGACCGCCACTGAAATTATACTTTTATATTCTACATACATATACATACATATTCTGTAGATATTTTGCAGATATTTTTCATTATACATGTCTATAGATATTCTATACATATGCGCTTTAATAGAATATATCTCTATCACAGAAAAAAAATGCTGAACTGAAGTATAACAATATATATTTTGTGTACTGAAGTTGAAGGTTGCGTGGCAGTTTTATTTTCCAGGGTTCAATATTCAACTGACTCTTGAACTTGATGGCTGCTTGGAATTTGCCGCCGGCCGTTCCTCAAACATAATGACACACATCCATGAAACACACAAAACAACACCGTAAAACGAGAGAGAGAGAGAGAGAGGAGCGATCAGCCACGCAGTCAGAGCGGAGACAGCAGCTGGACAGGACCTCCAAACAGCTGTGCAGTTCACTAAATTTCAGCTGTGTGAATATTGCCAATATTTATAATTGGCTGCCAGGATAAGAAACGTAGAAAATGCATGGGAAAAAAAGCAGTTTGAGACTTGAAGCCACTGGTATGTCGACCTCTAGATCACAGTTTTGTGTTCTCGGATTTTCAGTTCCTTTTTAATTTGGTGCACGATGTGAAACTTCAGTATATATATCGCTTTTTTTTGGGTTTTTTTTACACTCATGAAGCTTTCTGATTGAGGTCCTGTGTTTTTTATGTTTACATATTGTCAGTATGTTGATGTAAGAGGCCAGAAGTCGCTTCAAGACTAATAATTGGATTGTTGGTTGTTTGTGTTTGTGCAGCTGCTGAAGTCTAAAGGAGGCAGAGTGGAGCGAGGCGCCGTGCAGCCGGGAGGCCAGCCCGTCCGCAGCCTGGCCAGACACGACCAAACGGCCCCAAACGCCAACGTCCGGAGCCACAAGGGCCGGCCGGGCCAGGCGGCCACACCTTCTCAGGTCACCAAGAAGAAAGACCCCAGCGGCCAGCAGAAGGCCTCGCCCCTCCGCCCGCCGGCCAACAGGGAGCAGAAGAAACCCCTCCACGCCTCCGACAACTTCAAGATCGTCATGCTGCTGCCACCTGAGCCGCAAGACCTGCAGGACGGCGAGAAGGTCTACGCCGGAGCCAAGTTCAGCGAGCCGCCCTCCCCGAGCGTCCTGCCCAAACCGCCCAGCCACTGGGTCGGAGAGAACGACCCGCAGCACGGCAGCCACAGCCGAGAGCAAATGACTGTTCACCTGAAGACGCTGCTGAAGGTTCAGGGCGAGTCGTGACTGCCGCCTGCAGTTTCAAAGTGAAGCGGACCGGCCCCAAATCTGATCGGAGTCAAAACGTCACCAGTTGGAAATTGGAATTGGAAGTAAAACGGGCACGGCCTGAAACACGCTGCAATAGAATGTAGGGAGTTTTTGAGAACTGTAGTACAATTTCCCATAGGCGAGGAAATCAACGTGCAGCCGGCGTTTGGTAAACGTATTTTTGTTGACATAAATTTAAATGCTGGAGATGTGGCTGGCATGCTGTTTTATCAGTTTTTATATTGTTAAAAACAAGTACGCCCTTTACTGTTGTTCATGGAAGGCAGAGGGAACAGGGAAGAGAATCATTTCTGTTGTTTGGATCAGACGCGTCCAGGAGAGTTATAGCGCCTGTTGTTTTGTCAGAGCGAGCTTTAGAGCGAGCGCGTCTCCAGCAGCGACGGCCGTCTCCGACTCGTGTTTACATTTTGCAAAGTGATGAACGCACTTTGATGGTGAACAGTGTGGAGAAGGCAGCCTTGCGTTTGAACGACTTTTTAACAAGCTCCTGTAAATGTACATAATATATTGTAGACATATATATGTGTATATTTTCCATGTTATTTTAACTGAGATTCTAGTTTTGTTACTGAGGCTTATCAAGATGTCCCCCCTGCGAACTGAAGCACTTTTCTTACAGTTCCATCGGTGGGTGGCAGCACCCACGTGGGGCACATCGGGTGTGAGAAAGACTTTTTCTTACAGATTTGCACTGAAAACACAGAAAGGCCAGGAAACGTAACTTCTTTTTTTTTTTTTTTTTTTTTTTGTCAGCCACTGTGGCTGGTTCATCCCAAAGCTTCACCAGCCACTTTGACTAATTTACCAGCCGATCAGGCTCGAGAGAATAGAGGAGGACTTTGAAATCCTGGTTGGTCGCCTGCCAACGAGGCTGGGACAGTGAATACACTTAACGCCTGCATTAAGAACGTGCTGTCAGTTTGTGGTGGCTGTAGTTTGAATCCCTCCCGGGCTACAGGTACGCCTGGAGTCGTGTTTGAGGACGGGGATCATGAAGCTGCGGAGGCTGTTTGTGGCCTCGACGCACCAGCGAGAGGAGCCAGAGCTCTCTGGGAGCTCCGGAGGACGACAATGTGAAAAGTCTGCGAGCCGAGGAAACTTTAATCGTGACGACGAAGCCGGTCTCCAGCGCCGAGACAGACTGCTCCTTCTTTTCTAACCTCGCCGCACTGACCTGATTCTGTCTGTACGTTGTTGTTGTTTTTTTAAAGGAGACTTTCTGACACAGGACTTTGTTTCACATACCTCTTCTTTACCCCCCTTTCCCCCAAGAAGTTGTTTAAAGCACTTAAACGTTTACCAAGAGTATATGTTGAACTTGCCACGGACTCTCTGGTCATCATGTACATCGTGTCTTTTATCATGTGGACGCAGGCAGCTGCTGGCTCTTGTTTCTTGACCTCTGTGATGTCGCACGAATGGAAAATTGTATTACTGTAGCAAAAAACAAACAAACAAACAAACAAAAAAAAGAAACTGCCCATTTTATTGCAGTGTTTTAAAACAGTTTCATTCCAGTTATGAAAATAACGAACTCAACACTCCCACACCGCAATTTGGAGAAAATAAATGTTTATTTTATGAAGCGTTTCATATCTAAATTGAAAATTCTATTAAAATATTGGTTACCCCTATCATGTTGCCTCTATGGTTGTGTTTATCTGTGTGTGTGTGTGTGTGTGTGTGTGTGTGTGTGTGTGAGTAAAACCAGGCTCAAACTGAGGCTGCTGCCATCATCACCTCTCTTTTCACATGCATTGTAGAAATAGCGCCCCCTGCTGTATATACATTGCTAACAATGTTTACAGGAGTTTGCAAAAATCCTTAAGAAGACAGATGAACATCCTTTTGAAGACGTTTGTTTGAGGCTCATTTGCATCCCATATACACTACTCACAAAAAGTTAGGGATATTCGGCTTTCGGGTGAAATTTCAGGATGAACCTAAAATGTATTATAACCTTTACAGGTGAACTTAATGTGACCTTCTGTAAACTTTTGAATGCACATGTCCAACTGTTCAGTGTTTCAGTACTTTTTGCACAAGTTGCTGTTCTCTAACAAGGAGTTTAACGGCAAAATTCACATCAGGTGTTTGATGCTCCAGCTCATCGAGGTCGTATCATTAGGGAACGGCTGCTGGAGACTGGGGTACCTCAGATGGAGTGGCCTGCACTTTCTCCAGACCTGAATCCCATAGAAAACCTATGGGATCAGCTGAGTCGCCGTGTAGAGGCTCGGAGCTCTGTACCCCAGAACCTCAATGTCCTGAGGGCCGCCCTTCAACAAGAGTGGGATGCCATGCCTCAGCAGACAATAAGTCGACTTGTGAACAGCATGAGACGTCGTTGTCAAGCTGTAATTGATGCTCAAGGGCACATGACAAGTTATTGACACTGACATTTTTTGTTGTGGTATATCCACCACTGTTGTTGGCTTTTGTTTCAAGAAATTGTTTGAGATCCAATCCAATCCACTTTATTTATATAGCACAATTTAACAAACCCAAGGTTTTCCAAAGTGCTGCACAGCAAGATAAAACACCACAAAATAACACAACAAAAGCAGAATAAAAAGGTAAAAAACACAGTAGGATAACACGATAAAATAAAATAAGATCAATTAAAATACAATCAGATAAAGTAAATAATAATAATAATAATAATAAAATAATAAAACAAAATAGGATAGAATAAATAAAATATATAAAAATATTAAAATAAAATAATAAAATAAAAATAAAATAAAGTAATAATACAATTATTATGTATTATGAGGTGAGGAAATCACCAGTGTATGCTTCTACTTAAATGCCCTACTTTCATGATATAATATCACTGTAGCGTGAACTTTTTACATTTTCCATAAATTTCACCCAAAAGCCAAATATCCCTAACTTTTTGTGAGTAGTGTATTTTGCCAGTGCGCGCGCGGTGCAGTGCATTTAATAAGCGAGGACAGAGCACCGTTAGGGCTTTTATTTTGACAGCCAAAAGGCATCGAAGCGGAAGTGGCCAGCAGGTTGACCCAGATTCCGTTTCCGGTGCTGTGATGTTGGAGGAATCCCTAATTTGCTGCTCTTGAATTTGTCTGCAAAGCCGCCGCCGCCGCTGTGTCCGAGAGGTTACCCCCCGTGTGGATGTATGGACTGAGGAGGAGCTGCTAGGTAGGCAGACGGAGGAGAAGAAAGAAAGGAAAGGAAAGGAAAAGAAAAGAAAAGAAAGACAGCAGCTAGCATGGCGTTGGTTAGCGCGCCTGGTGTCCGTCAGGAGGCGTAAACAAGCCGCGGCGCACACCTGCTGCGTAAAACCAGCCTGTTCTCCTTACAGGCTGGTTTACTGACTGGGAGAAAAAGAAATAAAGAGAGAAAAGGCAAGAAAAGGAGGTAGAGAGACCGTGAACCGTGAGATAGGTTAGCTGCACCTAGCATTAGCCGAGGTTAGCTAGTCCGCGGAGCCTCCTGCGCCTTTATTTGTGTTTTTGTTTTTGTTTTTTAAACCCTCTCTCCTGTGCCAGATGTGACTCTGCTCCGGGATCCGTCAGTCATGAGTAACAGCCACCCTTTGCGCCCGCTGGCCTCGGTGTCGGAGATCGACCACATCCACCTGCTGTCGGAGCAGCTGGGGGCGCTGGTGCCCGGGGAGGAGTACAGCGACGTCACCTTCATCGTGGAGGAGAAGCGCTTCCCGGCGCACCGGGTCATCCTGGCGGCCCGGTGCCACTACTTCAGGTGCGCTGGATGGTGGTTACTCTCCTCAGTTCATGCTGGGTGTTGATTTGCCTTTACGAGCTGATGTGGCCTACATTAGGGTCACGGAGCGGGGAGCAGCGCTGAATAATGAATGAGCTCTCGGTTTGTTTGCCAAATGTCCCACTGACCTGGGATTAATTACAACAACAACAACTACTACACCTCCAACAGGGTTGCCAGGTCTGTGAGACAAAAGCAGCCAAACAGCAACTCAAAACCAGCCCAAAACCCGCCCAACCGGGTATAAAAAGGGCCCAAAAATCAGCCCAATACCAGAACTCAAAATATGCCCATAAAAATCCATATACACTACTCACAAAAAGTTTGGGATATTTGGCTTTTGGGTGAAATTTACGGAAAATATAAAAAGTTCACGCTACAGTGATATTATATCATGAAAGTAGGGCATTTAAGTAGAAGCATACACTGGTGATTTCCTCATCTCAAACAATTTCTTGAAACAAAAGCCAACAACAGTGGTGGATATACCACAACAAAAAATGTCAGTGTCAATAACTTGTCATGTGCCCTTGAGCATCAATTACAGCTTGACAGCGACGTCTCATGCTGTTCACAAGTGGACTTATTGTCTGCTGAGGCATGGCATCCCACTCTTCTTGAAGGGCGGCCCTCAGGACATTGAGGTTCTGGGGTACAGAGCTCCGAGCCTCTACACGGCGACTCAGCTGATCCCATAGGTTTTCTATGGGATTCAGGTCTGAGAAAGTGCAGGCCATTCCATTTGAGGTACCCCAGTCTCCAGCAGCCGTTCCCTAATGATACGACCTCGATGAGCTGGAGCATCAAACACCTGATGTGAATTTTGCCGTTAAACTCCTTGTTAGAGAACAGCAACTTGTGCAAAAAGTACTGAAACACTGAACAGTTGGACATGTGCATTCAAAAGTTTACAGAAGGTCACATTAAGTTCACCTGTAAAGGTTATAATGCATTTTAGGTTCATCCTGAAATTTCACCCGAAAGCCGAATATCCCTAACTTTTTGTGAATAGTGTATGTTGCTTTTAAAGTCCAACAGCATTGCTATAATTGCAAAATGCACTATAATATCTATAAAATAACATCATAAACATTAAAGACAATTTCCCAGGCAAAGGCAATTGAAAATCATTTCAGCTCACCTGTTAAACTGCTGGCTGTCTCCAACATAAAAAAAGAACGGGAAAAAACTCCATGAACTTGAACTATTTACAGCGCTGTCCAGTTTCTTTTTAGACATGTTGAGCTCCCTCGCCCTGGTCCCTGTCATACAGAACTGTATTGAACAAGGCCAGCATCTCTCTGGTGGGCTCAAACTCGTGGCAGCAGGTTTCATCAGTCATTCAAAATATGAATCTGTATTCACAGGCGTTATTCATCATCTGTATGCCCAAGCCCAACCCGCGGACAAAATTTGTTACCTGCGGCAACACTTAAAAAGTAGCCCAATTTGGCGGAAAAAACGCGGACTTGGCAACCCTGACCTCCAAGTTTGTCATGTTGCTGCCCTCCCCTCCACTGTGTGTGTGTGTGTGTGTGTACCTGGTATTGCTAATGTTGTGGGGACATAAATCTGTTTACACAGTCACGTTGTGGGGACTCGCCTCCCTTATGGGGACAAAAAGCAAGTCCCTATAAGTGAAAATCATTAATTTTAGGGTGAAGACTTGATTTAAAGCTAAGATAACTTTAGGGTTAGGTTAAGGTTAGGGTTAGGGTTAGGCAGTTAATGGTTAGGGTTAAGGTGAGGATAAGTCTCCAGGAAATGAATGTAAGTCAATGTAATGTCCCCAGAAGTTATGGAAACCAACATGTGTGTGTGTGTGTGTGTTGATGGAGGGAGGTCAGAATCAGATATTACAATCAGAAATACTTTATTTACCTCTGAGGGAGACTGGTATCAGTTGCTCAAATCCTCAAGAGAAGAGTTAAATTATAAGAAATAGAACAAGAAGTTTGTAAAACAAAGTGTGCATTATATGATGGTGTATTAAGGTCATTTTAGGGAATGAAATCAGAAAAAAAACTCAGAATTTCCGAGATTGAAGTCATAAATTTAGGGGAAAAAACTCAAACTTGATAAAGTGGTAAAATCATGAGAAAGCTCAAATATTTATAACATAAAACTCATGAAATTCTTGAGAAAAACTCAAAAACTCAGAGATTATAAAATCACAAATGTTTTGGGAAAAAACTCTAAAATTCTGAGGCTCTAAAGTCACAAATTTATGAGATTAAAAAAAAAAAAAACTCTGAAAAGTAGTTTTTCTTTTCATGTTTTTAGTCAAGGAATCAAGAACCAAGAACCAGATTCAGCAAAGTGGTTCCTTAACCAAAAACAAAAAGTAAAAGAAAAACTATTTTCTTTCTCATGAGTTTTTTTCCTCATGAATTTGTGACTTTATAATCTCAGAGTTTTTGAGTTTTTTTTCTCATGAATTAACCTCTTTAATCTCAGAGAATATGTCACAGAATATACACATTTGTTCTGAGTTGATAAGGTTAATATTAACTCTCTGAGGAGAGACGCTGTAGCTGCAGTATCAGGACAGTTAAAACTATGAGGCAGTTAGCCCGTCAGCAGTAAATTGATGTTGGTAATTCATCGTTTTAGTCATTTATTGAGTAAAAGTAAGTAAACATTTTCTTGTTATGTCTTACCAATGTAATTGTTTGCCTGTTTGTTGCTAAAAGTTTAAAAATGCATCAATTGTAGTAGTGTTTTTATGGTAATGAAATATGAATCAGTTAATTGAAAATGTAGGCCCGCTGAGATTAATCAACAGTGAGAAAAACTGTTTGTTGCAGCCCTAAATTAAATAAACTGACCACACAAAACAAGTATATAACAAAATCTGTGAAGTGCAAAAGCAGGTTCTGGAATAAAAGTTCACATTTGTACTGTTTCTATGGAGAAAACACCTGGGTAAGCTGCTGCCCTGAAAACGGCAGCGGTCGTGTTTGAGGTGTGTTGTGTCCTTTCGGCTCCTGCAGGGCTCTGCTGTACGGAGGGATGAAGGAGTCGCAGCCGCAGGCCGAGGTGTGTCTGGAGGAGACGCGCGCCGAGGCCTTCTCCATGCTGCTGCACTACCTGTACACGGGCCGGGCCAGCCTCAGCTCCGCCCGCGAGGAGGTGCTGCTGGACTTCCTGGGCCTGGCCCACCGCTACGGCCTGCAGCCGCTGGAGGACTCCACCTCCGACTTCCTGCGCACCATCCTGCACACCAACAACGTGTGCCTGGTCTTCGACGTGGCCAGCCTCTACTCTCTGAGCACGCTCAGTGCGGCCTGCTGCGCCTACATGGACAGACACGCCCCCGAGGTGTTGAACTCTGACGGCTTCCTGATGCTCTCCAAGGTAAGCTGAGCCCAGCTGAGCCTGGCTGAGCCGGCTGGGAAGGGCAGCGTTTATCATATCTTATACAGGGGAGCTCTGGCTGAGAGGGAGGAGAGCACACTGTGGCTTGAACCATGTGGACCCTCCTGGTGCCTTCAGATTTACAATCCAAGGGATGTAAACCTCCAGAAAATGATAATAATAAAAGCTGGTACCCCAGTTTATGTGTCAGGTACTTTATATGTCTTGTTGACTATGTAAACAGCTCTTTAAAAAAAACATAACCTCCCCCTAATAAATCACTTGTCCTAATTGAATTAGGAGAAGTCATTAAATATGAAGCAAAAAAAGATTTTAATCATGTATTTAGAGGCGTGAAACAGTGACTGGAGGTCAAACTGACCCCAGGGATAATAGGAGGTTTAATGCCACAGTGGATTTACTCTTAATACTGGCTGCTGACCAGGAAAAAGTGTTCACACCTGCCCCCTGGTGGCGCTTCCATGTAGGACGGCTCTGTTATCTCCTACTTTGTGTCACAGGTTGTAGATGTGTGTCTGTACTGGCAGATTTATTGTTGCATTTGAAGAGTCATGTCATGTTACATGTGGAGGAATCTATCTTTGCTTCTCCTCACCTTCAACCATTTCTAAGCTGCATCATGTCAAGTTTCTCTGCATTTCTTTGCTCTCTTCTTTAAAAAAAAAAAAAGTCCTGTACAGTTTTACACCTCAGAGAACATTACTTTTCCACATTATAATGCTCTTCTATCCATATTTGATTAAAAAACCATCAATCTCTTAAAGTTTATTTTTATTTAACCTTTATTTAACCAGGCAGGTCTATTAAGAACACATTCTTATTTACAAAGACGGCCTGGCAAGAGGACAAAAGGACCTCTTGAGGGGAAGGGGACAAGGAAAGGAAAAAAAAATAAATAATAATATATACAGACAAACAAACAAACAACATTATATATACAAAAAAAATATATATATATATTAATAATAATACAAGGACGTAGATCAAACAGGTAACAGAGCAGGCCTTTAAACAGTTAAGATCTAAAACAATTACATGTAAAGTAAATTCATCATGCTTTAAGTTAGCCTTTTAATTGCTTCATTTCTGTTTATTCATTGATTTATGTGATAAACTCGTGCCATACTGTGGTTTAGAAGTGAAATGGTGATGCTTGATCTTGTGACAGCACTAGCTGGCAGTGAGCTCTGGGACTTGAGGGTGTTGCAATCACTGCAAGTTGCCTTGGACAGGAATGTCAGTTCAGTGCCAAAATATGTTGACTACATAGTTATGTATTGTTGATTGTGTTTACATTTTCCTATAAAATGTAAAATGTGACACCTCACGCTGAGCCTGTGAGTTGGTGCACATCTCTCCCCCAGCTGGTAAGGAATAAATACATCGATGGCACACAAAGTATAAGCGTAAGACTCTCTTCTAATTTTCATTTAAGCCACAATGTTTTGGGCTAACATATCTATAAAATCTAAAAACAAAAATCATAAAGTCTCATAAAGCTGTTGTCTTCAAATTGCAGCCAGAAAACCCAAAGAATTAATTTTATAATGATGTGAACCGAGAAAAGTCAGATAAATCTAATAAATGACTAAAACAATTCATTGGTTTTCAGAATCACAGATTAATTTTCTATCCGTCAGCTAATTGATGAGAAGCCCCAGGCGGAGTGTTAACCCCGTGCCGCCTGCTCGTCTCTCCCCAGGCGGCTCTGCTCACTGTGGTCAGGAGAGACTCCTTCGCCGCCAGCGAGAAGGAGATCTTCCAGGCTTTGTCCCGCTGGTGCCGGCAGCACGGGGAGGGCGACGACACGCAGGAAGTGATGTCGGCGGTGCGGCTGCCGCTCATGAGCCTGACGGAGATGCTGAACGTGGTGCGACCGTCCGGCCTGCTGAGCCCCGACGACCTGCTGGACGCCATCAAGACCCGCTCCGAGAGCCGCGACATGGACCTCAACTACCGCGGCATGCTCAGTCAGTCCTGCTGCCCGTCACCTGTCTGTCTCTCTGTCTGTCTCTCTCTAACACTACATTTACACTGCCAATGTAATGTGACCCAATTCCGATTTTTTGCTCTTATGTGGCACAGATCGGATCTGCTCGCTGACAGTGTAATCAGGAAAAAGACGCATGCATTCGGATATTTTGAGATCGGATACAGGCCTCATTCATATGTGGAAATAAATCAGATATGTATCGGATATGTGCCAATGCGACCGCCGTGTAAACAGGCTGATCGGATTTTCTTACACGTTGCGTCTCTAACGTCATCAAATCTGCGACCAATTAGCTTATTTTGTCGCATAAATAGTGAACACCCGGTAAACGACAGACTGAACATGGAGGCTAACCTGCAGAGAAAGATGAGAGATGAGGAGGAAAATTGGGCACAGTGGTCAGTTGAAGAGGTCAGATGTCTTCTCAGTCTTTGGGGAGAGGAGAAAATTCAGGAGAAAATAAAAGGGACCTACAGAAATAAAGCCGTGTTCCAAGGCATGTGCGATGTTTCAGATGCTGTAGGCAAGTGTAATCGCGTGAATCAGATATGGGTCACTTGATAAAATACGTGTAACCGCACAGTAAAAAAAAATCAGATTCAGGCAGCAAATCCGATCTGGGCATCAAGACTTGCAATGTAAATGCAGCCTTATAGTCCTTCACAATGTCTTAATAAACTCCCTAGCACTCCCTGCTGTCCTAGCACAAATCATTTTCAAATTACTAAAATTGTTAATTGTTAATTTTGCAAACTGACCAGTCAGTCAATCACCCAGACTTTTCAGCACTGATGCAAATGTTTGACATTTTTACTTGATTAATGACTAAAACCATTCATCGATTGTATGTAATATGTATTATTTTTATGTTAATTGATTAATTGATCGAAAAGCTTGTTCTCTCTTGAGCCTTATCTAATTTTTAACAGAAAGAAAGCGGAATTCGTGGGAGGATGCGCGATATTTCATAGCAGTGATTCCATGGAGGGACAGTTTTTCAGTTTGAGCTCTTTCTTCTTGATGAAACTGCCAGTTTCTCACACTTGTCATCTTGTCAACTTGTCGTGTTTTCAGTCCCGGAGGAGAACATCGCCACCATGAAGTACGGAGCCCAGGTGGTGAAGGGCGAGCTGAAGTCGGCGCTGCTGGACGGAGACACCCAGAACTACGACCTGGACCACGGCTTCTCCAGACACCCCATCGAGGAGGACGGCCGCGCCGGGATCCAGGTCAAGCTGGGCCAGCCCTCCATCATCAACCACATCCGCCTGCTGCTGTGGGACAGGGACAGCCGGTGAGACGGGCTCCTCCTGCCCTGTTTTAGAGAAACAAACTCATAAGTGCTGCAGAGGATGTGGCAGTTACATTCAGACATATCGAGCAAACATTTTGATGGCCTGGTGACGAGGAAACCTCTGTGTCTTGGAGACAGGTTGATTAAAAACGTTTCTGCTTCATGTTTTGTTTTTTTTATCTTTCTTCCGTTCAGGTCGTACTCCTACTACATCGAGGTGTCGATGGATGAGCTCGACTGGGTGCGAGTTGTGGATCATTCCAAGTACCTGTGTCGCTCCTGGCAGAATCTGTACTTCACACCTCGGGTTTGCAGGTAAACCGAGGCGGAACCTCGCAGCTGAGGGTGCAGTTTGTTTTGTTTGGGAAACTTGGCTTTGTTGGATTTTTATGTGCCCAAACTGACCAGGTTAGGGAAATTATGGATTAACCTGACTGCTGCTGACTCGACCATTTAACCCCCTGAACCCCAAACCCGCCGGCGGGATAGAAAGACATGTATTTTTTAAAAAATCGCCAAAATTCAACCGTTTATCATAGCTGGAAGCTTTAAAAACCTATTTTCTCGTCGGAATTTGAATTTTCCGACGGTTCCTGAATGCAACATGTCCGACTTCGGTTTAGCGGTAGAAAAAAGGACGAAACTAAGCCTAAAAAAGTGATTTTTCGTCCAAATCATTTTATTATACATGCTTCATTCAAAAATTCGCCAAAAAATAGTCGTTTACTCAATCCAGATCATTCAAAAAACAAAAAATTCTGCGGCCTTCAGCGGATCTGAGACATCTTGATTGATTCAGGTGAGCCCAACAGTCGCGTGACAAAAATTCTCTGAATTTCAGTGTGTAGGCAACACTAGTAACATGGAAGGGCTCAAGGCAGTAAAAACGCCTAAGTTTATACAGGTTGGAAAAATGTTAATATTTCAGGAAATAAATCATGTGAGGCCCTACTTTTTTTTTCCCTGGATCAGTGACACTTGTGGGCACCTGAAAAAATGTTCTGTACATTTATTCCAATGTTTCTCGATTTTTGTAAAATAAATTATCAAAAAAAATCTGTTTGCCTTTTTTATTTTTTTATTATTTATGGAACTATAACTCTTTCATACTGTGTGAAAGACATTTTTGAATGGCTTTAGGTGATAGCCACAGCTGTGCTGTTTCCATAGAGCTGCAGCAGAAAAACAAGCCCACAGTGAGCCAAAATGCGAGGGGAGCAGAAAACGCCCCAAAACTGCTTGGGGTTCAGAGGGTTAATGACCTTTCCTCTAGCGCCACCATTAGGCCAAACCTGCTGTGTCAGGGCGATACCCTGCTGTTGTTTACTGACACAACATGTCTGGTGTTATTTGGTTTACTTTGGCTCACACTGCCCCGACCAGCTCTTGTGACAATCACCTGGACGTACAAGCAGCGCAGCAGGTTTTGGGAACTTGCTCTTCGACAAGATAAAAGATTTTATCGGCAGCGTGAATAAAAACAAATGAAATTCCTATCCCTGAAGTTTTAGATAAGAGACATGATGGACTCGTCTGCGCTGTTTGCCGAAGCTCCTCTGGTGTCGGAATGTGCTTTGCATTTTTTTCCCCCCTATTGTTTGTTCAGATTACGATCTTCCTCTGTCACACTGCAGTTCTCTTACAGGAGGACTGAGGCTGGCATTTCCAAGTGTCTCTGTATGTGGATTTGATGCCACCAAAGTTAAAATGACTTTGCTCTTAAGACTAAAGCAGAAGGAATAATCTGGTCCGGACATGCCTGATGTGAGTGTCGCCTCAGATTAAAGTGCATACGTGTCCAAACAAACCTAAACTAAACTAACATGCCTCAGAATACCACATCTTTATGGAAAAAATGGAAGACGTTAAGGCTGTTAGTCTGCAAAAATAGACATTTTAGCCCAAAAACATCATTATTACAATCAAGCACAGAGGGGTTTGTTTCACAGTATTGGAAAGACAAACTACATAAAAACAAAAGGCGAGACATAATAAAAGCAGACAGGTAATAACAGAAACAGAAAGGGAATATAAAGAGTAAAAAATGGAGAGATAATGAAGGGAAAAAATGCAAACACAACAGCAGACCCTTTAGTTTGTTTTGAATAATATTCCACTTTGGCAGAATAACAACCTGAATGGCTGTTTGGGTGGATTCGCTTTTCAGTTTGATGGATGCAGATTATGACAAAGTGACAGAGATAAGGTGTGTTGTTGTATTCAGACGGGAGTATGAGTGTGTGTGTGTGTGTGTGTGTGTGTGTGTGTGTGTGTTTCATCTGTTGGGTGCAAATGCAGCATATGTGACGTTGCTCTGTGTGTGTTTCAGGTACGTTCGCATCGTGGGAACACACAACACGGTCAACAAAGTCTTCCACCTCGTCGCTTTTGAGTGCATGTTCACCAACCGGCCCTTCACCCTGGACAGTGGGCTTGTGGGTAAGCTGCAGAAATAGACACCATTCACTTGTAGCTCTCTGCAGTGTAAGTCAGCAGCTAAGGCCAGACAAAAAAAAAAAAAAAAATCTGGGTTCCGGTTCCCGACCGAGTGTCCCATTTAACCCCCGAGTCAGGTTATTTTATTGGCCTCTGTGTAAAAATAAAATAAAAAAAAATAAAATAAAGGCACTATGCGACCGAGTGTGACCTTGTATTTAATTAATTATATTTAAAAAGCAACCCACGCATCGCTTCCGAAAATAAAAAAAGAATAAAATAAAATAAAATCCCTACCTACCCATCCTTCCCATGAATAAATAAAATAAAATAAATCCCCCCTACCCATCCTTAAAATGCTAAATAAAATAAAATAAATTCCCTAAGCATTCATGCCCTTAAATGAGAAGGAACCGGAACCCAGTGTATTTTTTTGTTTGGCCTAAATGCCTCTCATGCAAACATACGATGACCCTTCTGTCTTTCCTCGGCAGTGCCCAGTGAGAACGTGGCGACCATCGCGGCGTGCTCCAGCGTCGTCGAGGGCGTGAGCCGCAGCAGAAACGCCTTGCTCAACGGCGACACGCGCAACTACGACTGGGACTCGGGCTACACCTGCCACCAGCTGGGCTCTGGAGCCATCGTCATCCAGCTGGCTCAGCCCTACACCGTCAGCTCCTTGAGGTACAGGTGGAACTCTGAATCGAGTCCCACGTGTGGAGGTGCACTAAACCATCTGCAGCTTTAAAAATAAAACCAAAAAAACATAAAAACGATGAATCAACAACAATAAACCTTTCAAAAACAATAATTACAACAATGACAAAGTAGGGAAATAATCAATACATAACCAGTAAAACATTTGATACAGCTCAAAAATAATATTGCATGACTAAAAACAGTGAGAAAATAAAATGACTAAAAAAAAAATGTTCCTTGTTAATGCGTGTAAAATCAGATTAACCTCTCGTGTCGCTTGGTAAATGTGTAATGTATCATGGCAGTGCACTCCAGCTGATCACAGAAGTGTAACCACGGCCTGTCTTTCCACACACACACACACACACACGCACGGACGGCTGTTCTGGTGACGATTGACTGAAGGGATCCAGTTCAGATGCTGTAATGAGTTACACCAGTCATTTTCAACACTTGTACTGTGTGCAGAATGACTGCCTACCAAACAAGGCCAACCACGTTCAATAAAACTAATTGCAATGTGTATTTCCCTTTGGCAGTGTCTTATGATTCTCACTTAATCACCTTCAATATGAACCGAAACCTGTTTAAAACTCTTTGAATCAATTAGGATTTTGTTTTTTGAGGTGCTTCACTTAGGGATGTTAACCGATAGTCGTTGAACCGATAATCGACCGTTTCAACATTCACCGATTAATCCCGTCAGTTAAAAATGTTTGTTTGCCCATTTGCACATACACTACTCACAAAAAGTTAGGGATATTTGGCTTTTGGGTGAAATTTATGGAAAATATAAAAAGTTCACGCTACAGTGATATTATATCATGAAAGTAGGGCATTTAAGTAGAAGCATACACTGGTGATTTCCTCACCTCAAACAATTTCTTGAAACAAAAGCCAACAACAGTGGTGGATATACCACAACAAAAAATGTCAGTGTCAATAACTTGTCATGTGCCCTTGAGCATCAATTACAGCTTGACAACGACGTCTCATGCTGTTCACAAGTCGACTTATTGTCTGCTGAGGCATGGCATCCCACTCTTCTTGAAGGGCGGCCCTCAGGACATTGAGGTTCTGGGGTACAGAGCTCCGAGCCTCTACACGGCGACTCAGCTGATCCCATAGGTTTTCTATGGGATTCAGGTCTGAGAAAGTGCAGGCCACTCCATCTGAGGTACCCCAGTCTCCAGCAGCCGTTCCCTAATGATACGACCTCGATGAGCTGGAGCATCAAACACCTGATGTGAATTTTGCCGTTAAACTCCTTGTTAGAGAACAGCAACTTGTGCAAAAAGTACTGAAACATTGAACAGTTGGACATGTGCATTCAAAAGTTTACAGAAGGTCACATTAAGTTCACCTGTAAAGGTTAGAATGCATTTTAGGTTCATCCTGAAATTTCACCCGAAAGCCGAATATCCCTAACTTTTTGTGAGTAGTGTATACCAATGTTTCACTTGAAGCTTTAAATAAATGCCTCTCTTCAGAAATGCTACTACTTTTTAGACCATTTCAAAATGTTTTGTATCATGCTTAGAGTAACTTTATTGGACATTAGATTACCTGGATGCTATAACTCACTATAGTGGCTCTCCTGGATTAGTGCGTCAGTCAACCTGTTTCAATTTGCCCCTGTTCAGGCAAGATTTGCGTAATTTTTTGTCCTTTTTAAGGGTATCAGTTAACCGACAATTAACCGATTAATGGTGTCAGTTAACCGATTAAAAATATTTTCCAATTTTGCCATCCCCAGCTTCACTAAATCAGATGTGTTTCCTGCTTTCATGTGTAATGTGTAATGCACCGTGACGTCATTTACAGTTTGGTTCATGAGGATCAGCGGTGCTGTCGTTGTGGTCTGCCTCAGAGACAGAGGAGCTCAGAAGTGGCTTTTGACGTTGCACGGTGTGCTTCAGATATAAATCAGGGTACCTGCGGGGTCTTGAAAAGTATTTAAAGGTGATAAATCAATTTTGGGAAAATTAAGACCCTTAAAAAGTATTAAAAAGTCTTATCACGATTTTGTAAAGTCTTAAATTTTGAAAGTATTTTTTCTGAACTTAGCTGAAGAGTTTAAGTCCCAAAAACATCGTAAAAGTGTGTGAATTTATTCATTTTTATTAAAAAACAAAGATGAACAGGTACATAACAAACTAAGCTATTGTGGGTGCGTTCGTAAATTGTCTCTGAGAGCGCCAGAGCGAGCGGGCGGGTGGAAATTCAGAAGCACAAAGTACGCTCTGTTGTATCATAGTGGTCTATAGTCTTTATCACAAACTAAGACTGTTAAGGTAAAAATATCACTGATGTAAATGGTTTCAGCTTGAAGTGGTGGTGAGGTATTAAAAAATATTGAGAAGGTCTTGAAAAAGTCTTAAAAAGGTATTAAAATTAACTTCAAGATTCCTGCATATACCCTGTAAATGCAATCAGAGTGAACACCGACTCCCTCTCTCTCTCTCTTTTTTTTTTTTTTTTTTTTTTTTGTCAGGCTGCTGCTGTGGGACTGCGACGAGCGCTCCTATAGTTACTACATCGAGGTGTCGACCAATCAGCAGCAGTGGACGAAGGTGGTGGACCGCACCAAGGTGGCCTGTCGGTGAGACTCCCGACACCCAGAATAACACACGAGCCAAAACACAGTCACAGTCACGCGGCGCGTATAATTTGCATGTTAGCATTTAGACATGTAAAATTCCCCGTTTTCTTTTCAGGTCCTGGCAGACGCTCAAGTTTGAGAAGCAGGCCGCCTCCTTCATCCGCATCGTGGGAACGCACAACACCGCGAACGAGGTGAAAACGCCGCTCTGACCGTCTCTTTTCTTTTTGTTTGTTCTCCTCTCCCGTGTTACACAGAGCAGCAGGGCTGAGGAAGCAGATGAGAGACTTCCCAGGACCAGCAGCCTATATTTTGTAGTTTAATTTACCATTGCCCGCTTGCATAAAACACTGCATTTACACACTCGACCAGGATGTAAAGTGCTAAACACAAACTGTCTCGCTTTCAACCTTTTCTTGTCCATCTGTAAAAGCAGAGACTCCTTGCCTCCATGACCTGGAGTGCTGCTGCTTCTCATTCACCCGGCATCTCGGGCGTCAGTCAGCTCCTGACTGGGTGGCCAGAATGAAAAAAAAAAAAACCTCCACTACAGCAGCCATTTTTAAACACCCAGCTCGGGGTCACTGGCTCCAGACTGGTGGCTCTGCTTCCCCCTTGTGGGCGAAGAGTTAACACACGTGCACACGCTTTGGTCAGCAGACAGCTTGAATATCAGTCTTGCAGCAGCACACACGTGCCGCGGGTTAACTTTGTACCAGGCCTGACATTTTGCAGAGTTGTGTTTGTATGAATTGGGCCTGTGGAAAGCTGTGGGATCTTTAGTTTGACATTTAAATGCACAGATCAAATCAGCAAGTGTACTGACCAAGGCAAGAAACTTTGATTTTTTTTTTTTTTTTTTTTTTTGCCCCCCTGGCAACTGGAGACAAAAATATTTCATGAAGCAGCTAGACCTGATTTGCAGATGAAGGCTGGTTCGTTTGTCACCTGACTGAGCAGCTGACAGGGAAGACGGAGCTACCAGCTGCAGCCAGAATTCACCAGCAGAGGCTCCTGGTTTCAAATTAGGTCTCCCAGGTCATTTCATTCAGCTTGTATCCAGGGTTCACACGGGTCGTGGTGTTTCGGGAAAGCCAAGGAATTTTGAGTGTTTCCAGGAAGGGAAAGTCAGGGAGTTTAATAAAAAAAAAAAAAAAAAGTCAAATTGTTCAGCAGTCATGTTTGTATGTGTGTTAAAAGGTGTATTTATTAGGGGTGTAAAACTGAACTGTAAAAAAATTAAACGTTCAATACACAGACACACCCCGCTGTGTGAGAGCCATCTAACCACACACACATTCAGCTGGTGAATTAAAGAATACCGTATTTCACCAATTAATCGCCCGGGCGTTTAATACGCAAAATCAACTTGGACCCCAGGCGTTTAAAAGAACCAGGCGGCTATTCGCTGCAGGCCTTTATTTATTTTTGCACAGACCTGCACCAGGCCATTACTGTGATGACAGTTACTGTCCAACATATTTACAGTCGGTCAATTTAAGATTACAGTGCACCCTTTTTTTTCTAACGTTAGCTAGCTCTCTTATTTTGCCAGAAAACAAAAGTGCTGCACAGTTATTGTGCGTCTAACTGTTTACTTCTGCAAAAATAAGGTGAGTAGCCTTATTTTGGGTTACCAAAATAAGGCGACTGTGGACTGGCCACAACTCCTCATTATGATGCAAATAATCGCCCCGGCGGTTATTCGGGTGGGCGTTTAATATGCAAAATGGGTGCAGACCCTAGGCGATTAAAAGAACCAGTCGGCTATTTGCGGCCGGGCGATTAATTGGTGAAATACGGTATGTTGAAAGTATTTTGATGTTCATTTCAATATTTAATATGGTTATCTCAAATCTCTGAATGAAAAATAGGTATTACTGCAAATAAGACAAAATACAGAGAACATTAGAAATGGTAGTGTTTATTTTTTTTCTCCCTGATGGACAAAACAAACCAAAATTGTGACCCAGAAACCGGAATACAAACCAAACAGTGGGTTTATGAAACCATTACACCCCTAGTATTTACTCTTGTATTTTTATGTGGATGAGCTCTATCAGAGATAATCCAGATGCACCAGGTGTAACCGCCTCACCTGTCCCGCCAGGTGTTCCACTGTGTCCACTTCGAGTGTCCGGCCCAGCTGGAGACGGAGGTGAACGAGGGCAGTCCCGGGCGGGATTGCCCCGAGGCCGGCGACGCCCCCCAGCAGCCCCGCCCGCAGCGACCCTCACGCACACACAGCCTGCTGCCCACTCAGCCCTCCTCCCCGTCTTCATCCTCCTCACTCACTCACCACTAAGTCGAGTCCTCCGTCCCCGCCGGCGAGGCGGGTCGAGGAAGGGGAAACCTCAGAACGCCATTTTGCACAGCCTTCGTCATCCAGACTGCACTGCTACGACGCTGCTAAGGCGATATTATTTTATTTTATTTTATTATTATTATTGTTATTGTTATTTTTTTTTTCATCATTAACAACCCACAGTCCTCATTTTCTGTAAACACAACAGTAGAGAATTGTATTTCCAGAGCAGCAGCATTCAGGGCTCCAGTCTTCCTACAGCTGAAACACAATGAAGGAAAAAAAAAAAAAAAAAAAAGCTAGTCACTCTCAGTCTGTTGGCCCAGACGCTTTGTGAAGGTACTGTTTAGCTGCCAGTGCAATAACTCATCAGAACTGAAGCGTAATTTCTATTGCTTGTCCAAAGATGAGACACAGTGAAATATGGGAAGGCCACCAAAGAGCAGAGGAAACGGTTTTCAGTGGTGCGAGTGTGAGTTTCAGTCCAAAATGCTGTGTGTCGGTTTTGGCTTCCTGAAATCCCCCCCCCGTCGGCGTTTCAAAAACCCAGTTGGAGTTCATCCTCACACCAACAGCTATTTGCTTTTGTAGATTAAGGAAAAAAAGGTCCTAAAGTGACACTTTCATACCAGCAAGCTATCAGAGTAAAGCGTCTCTATTTTTCAAACGTTGGATCCTTTTATTTTGGAATGAAACTCCTAGAGGATGTTTGCCAAAGCTGTCTGGCTAATGTGTCCCATGACATTTGTATGCAAACAGCACTTAATTTGATTATGCATTTGCATAGTAAGTAATAATCAAGTATCAGTTGATGTTTTTTTTTTTCTTTTTTTTTTCTAAACAACCAAAAGCAGAATCGGTGGTTTTCATCTGGACTTTTTGATAGTTTGAACTCACCTTACTAAACAAAGTGAAGCTGAAGTCACTGTCTTAATTCAGTAATACTGAGCACTTGAACAGCTTAGCACAAGTGATATGGGGAAGTCATTAGCTCTTAAATGTGTAAATTGTGGTTAAGGAGCATTGACCAAATTATTTATGCGCTGGGGCTTCTGTGGGGAAGGAAGTGTGTGGAGAGGGATGAGCAGCTGCTGTTGGCACTTTATTGTACTCAAATATACTGAAGAAAAAGTTGCAGCTTTGGTCCTCGGACGCAGAGGATCAGTACTGGAGTGCTGGATGTGGTGACACACTCTTTTTGTATGTTACAAAACTAATTTAAAATGTTCCATGCTCTTTGATCTGTCAAGTCAAAACTAACTTTTTTTTTTTTCTCCTCCTCCTTTGTGTGTGTGTGTGTGTGAGTGTGTTTTTGGACTCGTGTTTGTTTTCAGATTGTTAACCTGGGTGCTGTGGTTCCTGTTTTCTATCCTCTCCTTTTGCATTTTCTCAGTTCTGAAGTTGCTCCTCTGAAACCTTTTTCCTCTTTGAAACCTTTTATTTTATGCTGAGTGACCTGAAAAACAAACAAACAAACAAACAAACAAACAAAAAAAAAACCCTAACGACCCCCGGGCTCCATCACTTATTTCTGCAAGACTTTCTTTGTTATTCCCATCTCCATTTTTAGACGCCCCATTAGTTTGATAATGTCTTCCTGAATAGCTAACCGGAGCTGAACTGGGGCTTTGATCAGGTTGTTTTGTGCTGTAGAGAACTCATTTACCTTCTCCCACCTAACCTCATGTCCATCTGAATAGTTTTACTTAATATATTTAGTTTTTGACCATTGACATGTGATTGCATTTCACTGCCTCTTGTTCAATGCATTGCCTATCAGTAATGTGATATAGGAACAGCTGACATTGGTTGTTGATGTTCATGACTGCTGTTGGACAAAACAGTGGAGGTCTTGATGATACAAGCAATACAGTGATCTCTATCTTCTCTTACTCTCTGAGCCTTTTTTTCCAAGTGTGACGCTGCTGATTGATCAGTGTGTTTCAGGGCTGGGGGATCACCAGATTATCTCCAGATTATCACCGCACTCAGCACGATGGAAAAACATTTTGCAATATGCTGATATTGCAGCAACATATAATGTGATTTATTACCTTTTTTTCACCTGTAAGTTATGTTCCTGAGGGAAAAACTTGGTCAACATCTATTTTATCTAATTAGATTTTCATTCTGTTCATCTCACTTCTATCATTTTTATTGCAGTAAAAACCTGACAGATATCAATACAATATCAATACTTGGCATCCGTGTGTCGATGCGGTATTACCACACAAAACACACTATGCTGCATTGTTTTTGTTTTCTTTTTTCTCCCCACCTCTAGTGCATCCATCACACGCCAGGTAGGGATGATCAGAGCAACACGTTGCCTGAGGAGTCGCCTAAACATGAGCTGCTTGTTACCAAGAAAACAAATACGTCCTGGCTCAGTTTGTATCTGGCAGCTGCTCAGATAAATTAGTTTATTTCAGGCTTTAGGAACAGGAACAGAGACTGAACCGACGGACATTCAGTTTAGCAAAACATTTTTATTTGAGAAGCGGTGTTTACTTATCAAACTGGTGCACTTTATATGAAGATGAAGAAGAAGAAGTTTATCATAATGATCCCTGACTGTAGGCAAAAGTTCACCCAGCTTTTTTCTGATCACAAGGAGAAAGCAGCACATTGAACCTTTGAGACAAAATAATTCATTTATTCTTTTTTTTTTTTTTTTTTTTTTTTTATACTAATTTCATTCTCTGAGGTTCCCATTTGACATTTTCGTATGTGTATATATTACATATATATATATATTTTTTTTTTGGTAACTTAATGGTATAGCACTGTATAATGTATTTCTTCACTTTTGCGTCTGTTTTATCTTTGTTTTATCATTTTATTTTCAATTTCATTTCTTATGTGGACCTTGTGTCTGAATAAAGATTCAAATTTTCATGCCCAGAATCAACAAATAGAAGTATAACAGACCATAGACACACCTTTTTTTTTTTTTTTTTTTTTTTTTTTTAAATCTGGTCAAAGAAATCCCAAATGAGAATAGTTTGACTGGAAGTCAGATTATTATTGCACTGGGCAGATTAACGAGTAATTACATCTGAGAAAATTTTTGTTTATGTCACAGTGATCCCTGACTGTAGGCAAAAGTTCACCCAGCCTTTTTTTTTTTTTTTTTATCACAAGCAGAAAGCTGTCTGCACTTTCGACCTCTGAGACAAAAACATTCCTTTATTCCTGTTTTAAAAAAAAAATCTTTATTTCAACCTCACAGCTTCCCGTTTGACATTCTCATGTCCGGGATGAACAAACGGAACAGATCACACACCATATATATATATTACATATCATTCTTGCTGAAGAAACCCCATATGAGCAGATAATAGTCAAGATTATTCGTGTACTGGGAAAACAACACGATCCCAGCTGAAGCCTGCGACCAAAGCAAGTCAATCCTTTCACATGTTCTCGGCGTGCTTCCTTTTAAATCATTTTAACTGTAAAACTAAACAATTCCTCATTTCTAAAGGTTTAAACCGTGTAAAAGTGCATCCTCCTCGGTGTCGAGGGCATTATTTTGTGTTCGTTTGGCTGGGCAGTATTGACATTACGGCTGGGTGGGGGGTGGGGGGGGTTGATGGACGCGTTTCCGGCCCCGCATACTTCCTAGCAGCGACGTGTGAATAGGGGTGGTCCTGAATGCCGAGAGGGGCAAGGCCTCACTCAACCTGTTTATTTTCCTTTAAAATCAACCTCACACGCATTAAGCGGCGCTGTATTTTTATTTTGTGTCGTTTCGGCGGTCAAACAACGCGGTTTTCGGTGTGTTTGGCCCGTGTGGAGCGCCGGGACGCCCCCCTCTTTTGTCTGCGGGTCGTCACGTCCGACCGTCCAGCTGATTGCATTGAGTGCCGACGGTTCAATTATTATTCCATCTGAGCCGCTTTATTTTTGGCTTTAGCGACGGGCTTTTGCGGTCGAAACCGTCCCGCTCCCTCGCCTTCCCGTCGCCCCACTTGTGGACTTTAACACCGAGAGGATATTACACCTTATTTCTTTCTTTAAACTTGAATGGTGGGGCTTTTTTCTCCATAGAGCGAGCAGGCCCCGGACTCATCCCCAGCCTCGCGTTACCATATCGGCTTCGTGTTTTTTTTTTTTTTTTTTTTTTGCGTTTTCTTTTTTTTTGCTTTTTCTTTTTCTTTTTTCTTTTTTTTTTTTTTTTTTGGAAAAGTCATGGGAGATACTAGTGAACGAAGCAAACCTCCGAGTCTACCTCCCCGGTGTCCCTGTGGCTTTTGGGGGTAAGTGTAAATTCATTTTTAAAATACACAGGAGAAGCGACAGGTAAACGTGGATGAAATAAGCCCAGCGGGGTTTTAAGCCAGCGAGTCCGAACCCATTGTTGTTGTTCTGTTGTGCAGGCCGAGGGTGGGGGGTTGGGAACTTAGTTAATAAATACCCCCGTTTTTACCTCGAAAAAACGCCGTTTTGCCACCGTTTTCCAGCGTTTTCACGCACATCGCCGTCGTGTGAAACGCCCGGCTCGCTTTAGCAGCCGTGCCACTTCGTATTTTAACGCAAATTGGCGACTTGAGGAGATGACGTATCCCACATACAACATGATTTATTGCCAGCAGGTTCCTTTCAAATCAGACCTGTTTTTTTTTTTTCTTTCTTTTTTCTTTTCTTTTTTTAAACAAGATCGACCAGTTAAACCTTTAAACACCTCGCTTCGGGTTATATCACCATTATATCGGGTGTCGCTTGCTGGTGAAATATCTTAGCCGTGTTTCTTCCTTTTTTTTTTTTTTTTTTTTTTTTTACATTTCTCTCTTGTCAAGTGGTGGATGTGTTTTGCATACCGGATGTGATTCACAGATGGCTCTTCATGTTGGGAAAAATAACTAAAAAAAAAAAAAAAAAGCCACACCAAATGTTTAAATAGATGGCCAACACGCTTCACACACATTGAAGCATTGGTGTTTATAGGAATGCTGTTAGCCGCACCGTAGGAGATAAAATAGCATAAAGTGCGATAAGATTACTGTTATCTGCTTACTGAGCAGCACCGACACGCCATAAGCCCCTATGGGAATAACACAGGGATATTATTGTGATTTTAATGTCTTGAAGGGTGGTGACAGTCGGCTCTAGGCGGATCCGAACAGGATTGTTAAAATAACAAACCCTCCTGTTGTAAATGGCTTATTAAAGCACAGTGTTGTCACACAACCTGGCCTTTTAAACACGCTCCCTCCCCCCACTATCACTCCCAGCCACCGGTTTCCCCCCTCTTCTGCACTTATTGCCCTTATTTTGTGGCGTCCAGCTCAGCAAACTGAGACCAGCAGCCCACCTGTCAGCGTCAGGTGACACAAATGGCAGCGTCATGTTTACGGCCCGGCCTCAGAAATAACACCTGTCCTGTCCAACACACGCTCTTAAATCACCCTCTCAAAAAGTTCAGGCTTTTACAGGGTCTTGAATGCGGTTAAATTTAGCATTTTGAGTGTTGGATTCAGTCTTGGAAATGCTGTGTCGAGGAACGCCTGACAGCACTGCTCTTTTCTTGAAGGTACACAAGGACTTTGACCCCCTGCTCCCCCACCATAATCCTCCCTGCTCACTGGAGGCAACTTTCATTTGTGTGTTTACTTAGTTTTGGTGATTTTTGACAATGATCCAGTATGGCTATATGAAGGTTGAAGCTGATGTTTGTGTATCAGAGCCAACGACAGCTGATATTTTGTGCCAGAATTCAAAATATTCAAAGTTGAACCTATTGTGGTCGGTGTTGTTGTTGATGGATGGACAAGCCCCTGAGACAGTGAGCTCATCATGGGACACAAATACTGTCCAGTGACACCCAGAATAATGAGATTTGTTTCGGTGGGATAACAGCCTTTTTTTTTTTAAGACCCTTTAATTGATGACAGCTCATGCCATTAAAATTCAGTGTCTTAATGATGAATTAATTGAAAAAAGAAAATTGAATGAATATTTAAAAAATAAAATGTGCAAATAAAGCAATTTTGTCATAGTTTTACAGATAGGTGGCTGTGGTTAGGGAGGAACTTTAGTCTGTAGTAGATAATGATGTACTGTCAGTGCTTTTTTTAATTCCTACACTGAGCACCGATTCATCACTTTTTACTGAACTTTGTAGGCTCAAATCATTGGTTTGGGCTCGCTGGACAAAGTTATTTATTTAAAAAAAATCTTTCTTTGTCACCTTTTGATTAATATGGGCTTATATGTGCCAAAAAGAAGAAACTCAAAACAGCTTCCTTTTATTTCTTACATATCACTCAGGGCTTTTGGTATCATACATTTATTTTTTTTCTGGAAAAATTCCCAACACCATTATTACAATTTTCACCAGTATTGGCACTGATATCAGTGTTGATATCTGTTTATCCCAGACCAGCTGATAAACTGTTTAACAAAGGCCCAAAACTGGTCTGATATCACCAGATACGATCTGCTGCTCGTGGAGGCTACAGAGGTGATGTTGTGTCCTCTGTTTTTAACTTTATTCTTATTTCCATTTGTGTTTTGGTTTTCTGTGTGACACTAAACCAGTTTTACTCAGAAGCATCTTGAGAAAATGTCTGGTTTTGGCCGTGCCAGCCTCTGTCTGTGTGGGCACGGCGGCGTCTCCCCACCTGTCACCCGGCTCGCAGCGTTACCTGTCTGCAGAGCGCCGTCACCTGTCAGAATAAACGTCCCAGGATTTCTCGTCTCGTTAGCTCGTCATCTGACTGCCATGAGATGCCCCGGTGTCAGGGGAAGGAGACTTTGTGCGGCTTCATGTCACCTGATCTGCAGAGATTCAGGCCCGTCAATTTGGCACGGCATCAATATTTTGGATACTGATAGATGGAGCTGCAAAGCAGTTTTGCTTAACCACTGTGGGATTTATTACATTTGACCAGTGTTGACCACACAAACATCCATTGCACTAATGGGTAATGCAGTGTTCGTGCACCAAAACAAATTATTGTTTTATATTGATATGGATTTCAGGACATATGGCCCCGCACTATAAATTCATTTTCCATTTCATGGTACAACAGCATGCATTTTTAACTCGGATTGTGCCGACCCTGGTAGTGTTGGTACTACAAACTACCCACTGAGTTACTACATAACACCTGCAGTACTCAGAGTCAGGGTTGCAGCTAATTTATATTTTCAGCGTTGATGAATAATTTAAAGTGTCAAAAATAACGATAAATGCTATAGGAGAGCCAGTTATCACAGTGAATTGATATAAAGACAGTCTGTGGTCTGCTGTCTGAATTGAATATATTTGACTTGGCCTGCTGGTCATTTAGCAGGTGTTTGTTCAGGTGTTGGAACAGCCTGTAGGGGCGGGTCGGCTCGCCCTGTGTACCTTAAATAATGACTCACAGAGCTCCAACTGTGTCGCTGTTAGCTTCATTATTAGACAATAATAAGCGTCTGATGGCAGCAGGCTAATCCCACAACTGGATCACCTCCCAAATCTAATCAATCGCTCCTTGGCCAAAGGTCTTATGTGTTAGGAGAGTCACGTGGAAATCAGTTCACTGCTTTTTGAGGGACTCAGACAACAGGAGTGAAAGCACAACCTGCCCGGAGGAAGCAAGGAAAAGCAAAACAAAAAGCGTTAGGCCTCTCCTACAACACGGGTCACACGGCTTAGGTGAGCACAATGATCTGAACGCCCCACACACCTCCAGCCTCGCTGCTTTTGACAGGGCTCAGAAACGGCTCAGCCTCACACATTGTTATTAATGTGAAAGTGAAAGAGAGGCCCGGAAGGTGAGGGGGCCGTCGGATGATGATCGATCTCTGAGAAAGAGCAGACAACCAAAAAAAAAAAAAAAGAACACATTTCCAAAATGCAAAATGGTCATTTCTTAGAAGAAAACACTCAGCTGAAGTTCAGCAGCCAGCATCCATAAAACCTAGAGGGCCCAGAATCAAACATTATCACAAACAATAACAGCACTCAGACATACAAAAGTGCAATAACAGTAATGGTACAATTTTGAAAAAAAAAAAAACAATATGGGTAAAGAAAATGGGGGCAGCATTTCCATAAATGCAGCTTGGGAGCCATCATGGGTCCTGGAGGGGGGGTTTAGATGGTCCCGCCACAGAATGACAAATAATCTAATTCAGACGCTCTTGGTGTTAGGTTTCATTTCCTGTATTTTTTTATTTTTTTTTCCACTGTGGTGACAAATAGTTATCCAGGAATGCACGATATAAAAGCAATATTGGCACTGGTTAAGGTAGTGTCACTTAATCCAAATGCAAAATTAGCAACAGAGCTAAACAAACTTTGCTGTTTTCTAACTGCATTTGTACAATTCTTAACCTAAATCCATATCAGTATCAGTGTTGTCCGTTTCAAGTGGGAAGATATTATTGCTATCGGTTTTTAAAAAAAAAAAAAAAACATATTGATGCCTCATCCCTTTAGCAGCTATATCCAGTGTAAGGTCTTCTCAGTCTAATGCATATTTTGCGGCCAGCCTCTCTCGGTTTTTAGAAGAAATTCTCCCTCTGAAGTCTGAAGTTGTGGTAAGTTTTCGTAGCTTCCTTGGAGTCGGGGCTTCTCTCATGTTTGCCGAGATGAGCGAACAGTTGCCAGCAGTAACTTCAATACAGCAAAACTCAAGGTTGCTTAAGTCGAAGACTCTCCTGCAGGTCAGGTTTCCTCACGTTGGACCTCGGCTGGTTCAGACTAGGATAAATCAGATAAAACAGTTCCCCTGCCTAATCCACCCGCCTCTCACGGCAAACAGAGGCGGGAGACGAGGAGGATGAGAGTCAGACGAAGCCGGCGAGGGTTGGGTAAGGTTAGATTAAACGACTTAAGGCTTGTATTTCTATTTTGCCTCATCAGTTGACGGAGCCAGAGCAGACTCGCATCAGAAATGGGTAAAAACCATGGCTAACTTTGCTTTTAGTTGTAGATTAGAGGGGGCAGTGTACAACCAAAGAGACTTCACCAGGTGATTTCACTCGGTAACATCAGTGAAATCACCTGGCAGCTGATTGGACACCCCTGGTTTGGATTGACACGAAAAAATTAGCTACATCTGTTGATGCTCATTATTATAATTGCTGTTATGAAGATTGCAGAGCGGGAGGGAGCGAGGTGGGACGAGGGGGAAGAAGTGGGAGGATAAGAGAGCAAATGGAGGGAGAGTGGATTGGAAAAGGAGGAGGAGGAGTGAGTCTGTCATGATGGGATCACGCCGGCCTGAACTGCCACAGCTCAGACTTTGGCTTCATAACAAACCACACAGAGTCTCTGAGGTGGCGTCCCGTACGGTAACAGGTGCTGCACGAGCCACCAAACGGTTTGAAGTCAAATGTCTCTTTAAAAGTCGTCAAATTTGATTATTCAACAGCAGTTTTATCAAAAAAAAAAAAAAAAATTCTTGCTGGAGGAAAATATTAGGAACATTAGGAAAATATTCTTTTGTTGAAACAGTGATCCGCAGGAGGGTTTTATGATACAGTATGCATCACCATTCAACACATCATTTCCTCATGCCCCTTTTTGTCAGTCATTTATGGTTTCACAGCTTCATCTGTTTTTCAGTTAATAGTTTTAGTCACACTTAAGTAAAAACGCAAAACCGATTCCAGCTTTACTAAGATCACCGACATACCAAGATTGTCCTCCTTTTTTCCCCGTTCATATCTTTGTAAGATTGATTTTCTTTTGGTGGCCGCTCCGACTAAGGATGCAGTTTGAGGACATCACGTTTGGCTCCGCTAACTTCCCATGAGATTTTAGTCTAAACAACTAATCAGATTAATCGATTGATTAGTTAACAATGAAAGTAATCATTGGTTGTTTTCCTGGTTTTCCGCTGCTTTGGTATTTCCTTTCATTTGATCAATAAACCAAAAAAAAAAATCAGTAAAGTCAAAAATGAAAGGGGGGAAAAAAACTGTAAAAGTACACAAAAATACTTGAGAGCATTTACTCATTGGATGCTTTTGTTTTCCAAGCTCTTTGAGACTTTCCCCCCGTGCTAAGTCTCTCAAACACGAGCTCAGAATAGACTCGTAGGTCCACGAGCTGCCAGGTGGAACTGATGTTGATGAAATCGTGTTTCACATCGGTGGGGAAACATCAGGAGGCACAGAAATCTGTCCAACAGGCTCGTTCGCTGACGTCGACACATCAGCTGAGCTTACAGGAATTGAATCAACTTCTCCTTAAACATGCTGATCATAGTTACAGTGTGCCGGCCAATACACACACACACACACACACACACACACACACACACTTACAACCCTCCGCTGCCTCCTCCAGTGACTCGCGGCGAGGTGTTCACTTTACTCCGGCTCTCTCACTTCCTGTCACCCTGCCTTCAACTTGTTATAACACACTTTCCGTAGCCATGGCAACCACAGCCAGGCCGCCCCGAACGCCGCAGCACCCAAAAAAAAAAAGAAAAAAAAAAAGGGTCGCCGTCGAGCTGAAACATAAGGAGAGGTTGTGAAAGGCGTTTTATCGGATGTGATGTAACCGGTGTTTGTGCCGTCAGAAAGGCTGAGGGCCTCCTAGTGTTGCACCGCTAATGGGCAGAAAGCACCACCCGACACCTGATCTGAGGAAGGGGAACACGCCAGTTTTTCTTAGAACTTACCTCCTTACCTTGTACTCAGGTGTGCCAGCTTGTGCTAAACCTACTGTCAACACCATCAGCCTGTAAGAGAGTATTGACTTTACTTTATATTTTAACAGAAAATTACTCCAAATAGTCATCCATTCAGAGGATCGACACCAAAATCATGTCCAACAGTAAAATGTCACAATAAGAGGCCTCAGAGACAGTTTATGTGGATAATTATTTAATTTTACAAACACATTTTGAAATGTTTAGTGTTGAGCTGAGTTGCCATATTAATTTGTCCCCCTGCCAATATTAGAATAATCTCATAATCGCTATTTTTTTGTCCATAGTGCTGAAACAGTCAGTGAACCAGTCTGTTGAGATAAAATTCCTTGTAAAATTGAAGGTAAAACACTAAATAATGTTTGATTGCAGCTTCACTAAGAGGCTAAGATCGTCTTAAATTTCTCTGTTCGTACCACGATCTGTGATAGATTAATACTTTTTTTGTTTTTGGTCGTTTTTGGCTGCTGGTCCGACTAAGGAAGCGATTTTAAGACACGACCCAGGCCTGTGCCGGCTTCCCATGAGCCTTTGTCATTTTTTTTTTTTTTTTTTGGATTAATCGACAGTGAACGTAATCGCCATGCGCTGCCCCGGTCTGATGGTCTGGTAGATTTACGGCCCGCTGTCCTTCACGCTCACCGTTTCACCGAACATCGCTCATGTGACGTCTGAATTTGGCTTCCGTGTGAACGCTCACCTTGGGGGTTTTGGCATCAACATCAGATCCTGTGTTTGTGTTGAGTGACACGAAAACGGAAGAGACTTTTCATTTTATTCATGAGTCGGATGAGTTCGAGTTTGACCTTTTCTCCTTCTTTGCCTCTTGCAGGTCCAGTAAAACCATGAACCTCTGCTCCAAATGTTTTGCTGGTAAGTCTTTCCCAGTGATTAACACACACACACACACACACACACACACACACTGTTTCTCAAATGATGAGATCTGCTGTGCTCATCCCAGGGGAAAACGTGTCTTCCTGCAGAAAACCAGATAAACATGAGAGGAGAAATTTGACTTTTTTGTTTTTTCCAATGAATACAACATGCAGCGAACTTCACTCTTATTAAATAACGGCACAAAGGTGGGAAACAGCCATAAACCAGCGGCTGACGGATATTTTCTGCACCTGGAAAGTTGATCCACCATTCATTGTTGGCACGTAACCAACCACCGTTTGTTGGTCTTATCTTTATCCTGTAAATGTCTTTGTCTGGTTAAACAGTAAAAGTGGTCAGTGAGGTGCAGCAGCCGCAGAGCAGAAACTCCACTCGGCTGCTCTGGTGTTCAATGTCAACCGGTCATAATTTATTAAAAAAAAAATAAACTGAATTTTTGATATTCAGGTGGTTATTTTTCTTTGCAGGGCCCTTGACGCTTATCGTCGGGGTGGAAACAGATCTGCTTCCATCCTGTTTTTTTTTATTTTCCAAAGTTGCTTGTTAGCATGCTTAGCATTCCTGTTTGACAGCCGGGGAAGCAGCGAGCGGCGGCTCCAGGCTAGGTGTGCCAGCTGGTCTCAGTGAGGAATGCTAAGAAGAGATTTTTGGAAAACTGGAAGGACATTTACAGGGATTCATTCCCAGAGGAGAGATCCACTCGGAGCAGAGGGGGAAAATTTACACCTCAACTTTGTGAGACGACTGTTCGCGTGAATGAAAAGAAAATGGTTCACTGTTCAAGTTAAAAAGAAAATAATCCTGATTCTGGCTTTACAAGGTGCAGCTTCAGTTCAACGTCACTTCCATGCAACGTATTTGTGTTGGCATTGAGTGGCATAACCATCTATCCATCATTTAAAATATTCAACTTTGTCCCAGTTCAGGGGCCGCGTCCTCCAAGGCCACAGGATCGAGCACCTCCTCATTAAAACGCTCATTAAACACTTTGAAATTTTGGTTCCATCCCTTTTTGAGCATCAGTGTGGAGTAACAAACCGAGGCTGTGTGTTGTTAAAATGACAAATAAAAACACACCTTCACAGCCCGGGTCCTTCAGAGGAGGCCACACCTGAACTAATGAGTCACAGCAACACCGGCCTCCTGCTGCTAATTGGACAAAAGTTGTGTTGTTGTGTTGTTGAAAGAGACGCCTTTCCTCATGGGGGACGTTGTGTTTTTGAAGCGACTGTCATTTGCGCGTCAGAAACACAGACTAATGAATTTGAGGCTCCAGCATTTGTTGGATATATAACATTTCCCAGTGAAACATCTCAAATGCAGAACCTTTTTTTTTTTTTTTTACTTGTGACAAGCGTCTGGCGAAAAGAAGAAACACCCAATTAAAATTTGGAAATGTCACGGCATGCCTGTAAGTCCTCTCATTGACTCCTGCAGTCTGCTTTAGGAGGACGGGTTCAGGGTGCGCTGGAGCCGCGGCGGTGGCCATGGCAACCAGCGAACACGGCAGACAGCGAGGACCCCGGGCCCCGCTCGGAGTCTGGCGCCGCAGACAGCAGCAGAGCTCAGAATAGACTCAATACTCACGAGGAGGCGGAGGCCGAGGAGAAATGGGTTAGCCCACGTGAAGCAGCAGAACTAGGCTGCCTGCTGTCCCGTCCCGCAGAGACTCCGGGCCGAGAGCGGGGAGGCCGTCCTTCAGCTGCAGGACGCCGGCTCAAACCCCACGTCAGCCTGCACCCACCTGACCGAGTGTCCTTGAGCAAGAGACACGAAATGACACGATGACACGAAACGCCCACGAAAATCAGTCGTCATTATATGAACAGGCCTGAACTGGGGGTCAGTCGTCCAGATCTCACGGCGTCGTCGCGGTGAATTTCATCCGGATCGACTAAAACTCAAATATTTTCTGATTTCAGCTTCACTGAGATGCTGAGGTTCTCTTCAGTTTCTCCGTTCATATGGTTATAAAATAAAAACAGAGCTGTTCACATGGCCTTGTAAGCAGACTTCTCCCTCGTTTCCATGTCATTCAGCCTGTTTTCCTTTCCTTCACTCCCCCCCCTCTGTGCGTTTAGTAAAACAAACAGTCACACCACACATCATTAGAGCGGCTGCGGGCGGAGAAGACCTAATAGCCAACAAATTACACGGAATAAAGAAAAATAAAATGTGTTTATGTGCATCACGGCGCATTCTGGGCAAAGACCCGCTTTTTGACATCCGTCTCGATGTGGACGCGCTCTCTTCTGGCGCCTCAGGGGGTCGCTCCTGAGCTCTCAGAATAATGCGATGGCACTTCAGATTAGGGATGCTAACCGGCGGCCGTTTGACCGGTTGTTGACCGTTTGAACTTTAACCGAATAATCTTGTCAGTTAATTTTAAGGCCGAACGTGTCGTCGCCGACACAAATGCGCACGTCATATTGTAAACACCGTAACTTCCGTAATGTTTGCTCTATCGAACAAATTCCAACTGTTCCTGAAAGCTAAGAAGTTGCTCTTGAGCCCACATGCAGTTTAATATGGTAAACATGGCGACGGGACGCTCTGCTGGGCTTGGATTATGTCATCACGCTCAGGGCTCAGCTCGGTAGAGACAGACCAGAGAAATGAGCCGAGCTCATGGTGATCACGGATAGTTTTGAACAAAGTTTGTCATAAAACCACCAAGAAGACTCATCGAGGAATCTGGAGACAGTATTTTTCATGAGGAGAGAGAGATTTTTTCTACACCATGCTAAGCAACATGCGTAAATTACATAATATTTGTAGGATATCATGTTGGCTATGTACAATATTTGACTTTGGAATGAGTGGTGTTCCATATTATCTTCTGTCTGAATTGGTTCTGTGCCCGCTGAGGGGAGATCCGTGCTACAGAACGGACACGGTCGCATATTCTCGGTTAACCGAAATAAACCGATTAATGAGGCCCGGTGGTCGACCAAGAAAATTTTCCATTTTCGCCAGCCCTACTTCCGATGACGGCGTGGGTTCATCTGAGGAGTTGAAACAGCTCACAAACCTAGCTTCGGACACTTCAGTGTGCCTTAAGCTGAACATCTGGGCACAGGATCAGGATCCGGCTGCTCCGTGTTGCAGCTGTACGCCCGCCTGGCTCTCTCTCTCTCTCTCTCTCTCTCTCTCTCTCTCTCTCTCTCTCTCTCTCTCTCTCTCTCTCTCTCTCTCTCTCTCTCTCTCTTTCTCAGCGATGCTTCATATTAAAGGAAACCAAAGGGATGAGAGAGGCCAAAAGATCTAATTTTGGTGATATCGGCGTTCTGTGGACGGTTGGGATTTCACTCCTCGGCCTCTAACAGCGGAGTTAAGAGCCTGTTGACCTTCTCCGCTCGTTTGACAAGAAGACGGAGGAGGAAACAAAAGAGGCCGACAAGTCCATATTGAGCACGGCGCGACCATGACACCAACACAGTTAAACAACATATAGACTCGGGTGGAGGTCAGGTACAATTGAATGTGAGGCGCCCAACAGCACTCTTCTCTCTGAGGTCTGAAGAAGTGACCAGATACCGGACTTTCATTTAAGCAGAGTCAAATTACAGCAGCTTGGATGGAGGAGCTGGGATGTTGTTTTTGTGATTTCAGGATGATAAGGCAGGTTTATTTTTACATTTAAAAAAAAAAAAAAAAAAAAAAAAATCCTACTAGAGCAGATACAGGATCCTCAAAATCAATACATCCAAAACTGCCCGGAGGAAACTTAAGATGCAACAAATGCGCTGCAGTTACAAGAAACAAGAAGCTGGAAGTCTCGCCTGATATTTGTCTTAACGCAGTGCAGACAACCGTGGAAAATAAGGACGTCTGTCTTTGAGTGAAGTGTTAATATAAATTTACTCTTTGAACACAGGCCACTAAAGCTGTGGCTGTGTAATTCAGGCTGATGACGGGTGAGCCAGACCCTGAAGAAGACTTTTTTTTTCTTTACTATTATTTTTTTCCCATGATTGTCTGTGCGACTTGAAGACAAATGTCAAGCCAGACTTCAGGATCGTGTTTCTCCAGCCTGCGCCTGTATCGACCTCCTCCTTCCTCTGCAAATGCGCAGTCGTTCGAAAATTTTGTCGCTTCGCTTAGTTTATTTTCTCTGCTTTTACTTGATTTTGTGTAACTAAAGATCACCATTCACAGCCAGGACACGCTCAAAAAGTAGATTTAGGTCTCAAGAGGCTATCCTGATGAAATGAAGGTTACAAAATCCTGCTCACTGCCGATGTATGATCACCCTGTTTTTCTCTGCACTGCTACAAGGTGGAAAAAAAAACTTTATTGCAGTCTTGGCGGACCCACCCAGTGAGAAATCAGTAAAAATTCAAGCTTTTTGTCGAGGATTTAGAGGTGCAGCTGCGCTTTGAGGTTTTCTGTACTACACAGCACATGCCGGATTAAGTGGTGTGATTTTCTCAGCTTTTCCCTCAGAGAATGTTTTCATTCTCTCCCTCTGTTGTGTCTCTCTCTCTCTCTCTCTCTCCCTCCTCTCTCTCTCTCTCTCTCTCTCTGTGTGTCCTATTTTCATGTTTTTGTCTCCGCTCACTCTCTGCTCTCTGTCCCTGACCACAGATATCCAGAAGAAGCAGCCGGGGGAGGACTGCACCTCCAAGCCCATCCAAAGCACTGGGAGTAGCCAATCACCTGTCTTCAGTAGCGAGACGAGCAGTAGCAGTAGCCAATCCCTATCGTCGTTGCCGCCCACGAGCGCCGAGCAGCCGTCAGCCGAAGAGCCGTCGCCCGCGTTTCCCAGCACGAGGGAAGGTAAGACGCCTCGACATTTTATGATGTTCGGTTTTTAATTTATCTTAAAACATGGATTTAAAATGACAGTGGAGATAAAGAGTCCGATAAATCAGGCTGATAATGTCCCACCTTCAGTAGGATGCGGTTTGTTTTGTAGAACTGAAGGAAAATAGAAACAGTGAAAATGGTAGATTTATTTATTATTTATTATTATTTATTAGTGGAGCAAACTACTGTCAGCAGGTATTATATATTAATCACACCGTACTAGTTACGGTGCCGTGTTTTTTCCTTAACCCTCCTGTTACGTTTGGGGTCAATTTGACCCCCAGTCAATGTTTAACGTCTCTAAATAAATGATTAATATCATTGTTTTTGCTTCATATTTAATGAGTGTTCCTAATGTAATGGGTGCTACCGGGTAAACATGAAATTAACATGATGATATGTTTTCAATGTCCTGTACATACTTTGTAACGCATCGGTTATAAATAACAAAAATCTGTACTTAGAAATAATATAAAGCCCTTAAAACACCAAAAATTAATATTTCTTTCCAATTTTAGGTCAATCAGTGAGATTTTATGGTGATTTGCATATTTTTCCATAGTCACGTAATAGGAATACTTATTTATTTATATATTTATGTATTTGCACCATAATACAGAAACAATTAAATAGATTAAAAAAAAACAATAATACAGAAAGCGCTGGAGGGGTAAAAAACCCAAAATGGGCTTATTCAAGGAAACCCCCCCCAAAAAATACTCCAAATTCAAACAACAACAAAAACAACAACAAAAGTACAAATACCATATTATAGCACAAAAGAAACAGTATAAAATTGAGAGTAAGAGTGAAAGTGAAATAGTTAGGTAGAAGCTATAGAATCTTTATTAGATTAGATTGGCCTGAGACTTAAAATTAATCAAAGATGTAGATGTTTTCGCTAAATGAAAGTATGAATTCCAAAGTAATGAACCTCTGTAAGTAAAAGAAAATACTGGATGTATATAGGGATTGGGGGGGTTGTTGTTATGTTTTATTTAAAGGGCTATTTAGGTCGTCAACAAAGAAACAAAGTATCTGACACATAAACTTTGGTAACAATTTGAATTAATAATTTTGTGGAGGGTCAAATTGAGCCCAAACATAAAAGATGTTCGTAAATTTGAACAGAACATGAGGGTTAAAATAATAAAACAGCATGGAGATATAGCTATATTGTGTAACGCAACACGCTGACAGAGAGCTCTTCTAAAGCAAAACAGCGTTTCTTCAGAAGTGACCTCACTCTGCAACAGGTGGAGTAAATTAAAATATCAAATATAAAAGATGTTCAAACATAAAAGATGTTGGTGAATGTGAACATAGCAGGAGGGTTAAACACACCGCCAGACAAAACTGACCCAGGACTGCACGGCTCATTGCAGCGATAGTGTAATTTTGGGGTGGGTTGTGAGTTGAAGTCTTGAAGGCGGCCCCCCTGTCAGCCCTGCAGAGCGCCTCCTGCTGCCTCCTCCGCCTGCAGCCGCTCACACAGCCCATCAGTGAACGTACAGGAATGTGTTTTGGGGATATCGGTGCAGAGACACAATAAAAAGTACAGTAGTGCCACAGTGCCCGGGGACAGCAGGGCCTCACATACAGGGCAGCGTATACAATAGACAGTGGGCAGCACATACCAGCCCACAGACATACTGTACATTCAGCAGGGAATAACCGGGGGCTTTCAGAGCGCGCGGTGCAACTCTGCACCCTTTTCACGATTTGAGTTTGGACCCCCGGTTTGTAGCCCACGGTCCAGTTTGCATCAGGATGTGGCGTCAAAAAAAATCAAACTACCCAATCTCATTTTCCTTGCAATGCAATGAAATCCAAAGAGAAGGAAAAAACAAGTGTCTTGTGTGTTTTGTTTTGTTTTTTTAATGCAAAGTTGATGGACCTGGAGGGCCCGTAGGTCCCTTGCTAGTCGTAGCACCGAAAGTGGAAAGGCAGAAAATCGAGACGGTGCCATTCGTGTTGCCTAGAAACGTACAGTGGAGAGGGAATCACAGACCCTCCAGGTACCGGCAGGGTTCAGCCGACTTCACGTCAAAGGTACCGCCAGTCTGCTTTTTCTTTTTGTCCGCCTGTTGGGATCCCACGCCTGCCTCAGAGACCGCTAAAACACACAGAGACCCACATACGTGTCACTTTCACTCCACGGCGTTTATCACGGCTTATTGAACTGTTCCTGTGCCGCCGCGGTTCCATAGGTCAGCCGTTCGCTCGCGTCAGGTTAGTTAACAAAAACCAGGCGGAGTGACACATTAACAGGAACGTGGTCAGAGTGCCGTTACCAGGGAAACGCCTCTCTGTCAGTCAAAATGCGAGATTAGTCAAATGCAGAATGAAGCGATGGACGTCGGTGTGATAGGCGCTGTAAAAGAAGCGTTTGATTCCATATCCGTTTTTTTTTTTTTGTTTGTTTTTTTTTAAGTTTAAGATGATTACGTTCTTAAAAAATGTCATTGTTTTAACTGTAAAGGCCTCACAGGGGCGCACAGTTTTTTTAGTAACATCTCGCTGTGACTTTCACTCAAGTGTCGGCGCTTGTTTTAGCGCGGCCAGGGATTTTTAGGCAAACGGTGGATGTGAAGAGTTTTGTTCCAACACAAAATGATTGATGTGAAACAACTTTGAACATGAAGATGTGTGTTTTAAAGGGTGGCAGGAAAGCAGGATAAAGTGTCTGTTTCTCTTTAACCGGCTCTTCATTTTCTCCCCGCAGGCGTATCATGCACAGAAACAGCCCAAGGCACACTCTGCACACCCACAAAACGTCCTCGTGACTCAGGTACACTCGGCTTTCTTCTCCCCGCACGCTCTGCCCCGCTTTGAGCCCCGACTCTCCTAACTCCCACCTTTTTTTTTTTTTTTTTTTTTTCCCCCTCTCAGCCTCGGGGCCAGAAAGCGAGGCGACGCCGGAGAAGCGACCACGGACAGAAGAGAAGGAGGGCGGTGGCGAGGAAGCCCGTGGGGGACCCAAGCAGAAAAACCGTCGGCGTTGCTATCGCTGCCAAACCAAACTAGAGCTGGTGCAGCAGGAACTGGGCTCCTGTCGCTGTGGTCAGTACACAAAACACCAACACACCTCGTCACTCCGCTCATTCACATCTGCACTTCACTGCTGCCACGAGGGCTGAAGTCAACCAAAGAAAGTCTTGGTCGACTAAAGTCCTGAAATTTTGACCAAAAGTCGACTAATCGGGGGGCGGCGGGAATCAAAAATAAATAAATAAATAAATACATAAATACTATATTTAGATTAATTAACTGGACAGTAGCCTACCTGGTAGCCTTGTCCGCCTAAATGAATGATAAATAAACATAAACAACTAGTATTTGCAGTATATTAAATCGTTTTTGACCTAATTATTTTGCACTGAATCGCTCGGCTCTGACAGCGCTGCATCACGTGCACCTACGCAATATCATAGCTTATGATTTCCCAAAATAGTACTATGTCGAGCTGCTGTCGTCACGGGTGTTTGCGCCTGCAGTTATAAAACGATTATTAGACCAAAACTTTGAAATATGCCAATTCTGATATGTTTCTACTCCAAACTGACGCAGCAACCTAACGCAGACATGTTAGTTTACCGTTTTCAGGTGATATGCCATGTTGGTCGTTGAGCTGTGATACGCAAACTGTTGTTTGCAAAGTTTGCATTCGACTTTTTTTCCATCTATTTTGGTAAAATGCTGCCACACTGACGACGTCTTTGACATGGTAGAGGACTAAATGTTCATTAAACGTTCTTAATTAAGCAAATAGTCTGAAAACCAGGCCTAATTTTTTCTTCAGTTCAGAACATACGGCCCATCTGTCTGTCTCCAGTGGGTTGGGCTTATTCAAAACTGTGAAAACAAGGGGGATGTTCTGAAGACAGACTGTTAGCTGGGAAACGTTGTTCTGAAAACACCTCCATTAGCACTTAGTGCTTTAGTCCTGATAAAATTAACACGACAAATAATCGACCAATCAGATTTTGGTCGACTAAGAGCGTATCGACCAATAAATCAATCAGTCGACCAGCAGACTGCAGCCCTGACTGCCACTGATGGTGATCGGTTCCTCCTTTGGCTGAAATTATAAATTAAAACGTGCACCTTGTCCACACTGAGTTGGGACGGCTTCATGCGGTCGTATCTGTGCCAGCCGGGCCCGGGTTATGATGGCACGGGTTTGAAAACGGCCTCTCTGACGTCGATGTGTCAGACCCTGGGTCAGCCTGAACCTCAGCTGGCTGCTGCTGTTTTAATCCCCTCGGTGCACCAGATGGGGTGGAGTGAACAGAAATGAACCCAAAACAGAAATCCATACGCTTTCCTGTGATTGTCCGAACTCTGGCGCTCGCCGCTTTGTCCCACACGGCGAAACGTGCCGACCGGACACCTGCTGAGGAGATAAAACAAACGAACATCTCTCATCAGACACACCTCATTTAAACAGAGCCACAGGAAGACGGAGTGTTTAGGGCTGTTTTTATAAAAGATGCACAAAGTGTCACTTCAGTTCACCTCAGCCCCCCAATAATCATCAAATAAACTCAAACCGACGATTTTCTTGGCTCCTGCAAGCAGCTCTGTTGCAAATTATGTCTCTGTGAGGCTGTTTGTCAAATAAAAATGAAATATTCTGCGGTAAATAGCTCAGAATATTTTTTATATTACATGCAATAGGATTACTGCATCAGTGGAAGGTTACATTAATATTTAATGGCTGACAGCTCAAAACAGGGACTGCAGCCTCCCCATCTGTAAGCTTATAGAAAATTATTGCTGTAGCTGTGTTCTGTTTATTCCACATATTGCACGTTTTGAGTGGTCAAGGAAGACTTCATCCAAAAAACTCAATATCTTGCATCATTTACTCACCTTGAGCGGTCTTCAGTGTTTAATCTCGGCCACACGGAGAAACTGCAGACATTTCTCAAACTCCTTGTGCAACTTCCCCAAGAAAAGATCTCACATGACGTCTGCTTCCTGAAATAGGATCTTAAATAGTGACATCATCCGGCACCAGTGGGTGGAAATGACGATTTCAACCCGTAAAACCTTCACAAATTTTTCAGCATCCTCTCTCGTCCGCCCATCCTTTCAAATTAAAATGTGATTCTCTCAAACTGATATCCTGTGGGATTGGGATTAGGGTCTGATCCGTCCTGTTGGCTTACACTTACAAATGATCCTTCGCTGCTCTAAACGTTTCAACAGGAACTCGATCGAATCAAGACAGTAAGATTAATTGAAACCTTTATTTATTCTCGGAAGACAGTTGAGGTTTCCCTCTTTTACAATGCCGCCGAGATAACACTTTAAAATACATCAACAACAAATAGGATATACCTCATACATTATAATGACAGGAAATACACATAATAAACAGAAATAAAAGGAAATACACATAATAAACTGTTAAAGGAACCCATCTTGACTGTATCCTAAACCAAAACACTGCTAAAACACCTTGTCCAGAAAAAGTGTCATACCTGTGTGTAACCGGCCTTAACCACACTGCAAAACGCAAAATCTTACCAAGATTATTTGTCTTATTTCAAGTCAAAAATGTCTTATTTCTAGTCAAAATATCTAATTACACTTAAAGTAAGACATGATCACCTCAGAAGTAACTTGTTTTAGACAATTTTCACTTGTTTCAAGTGAAAATTCACTTGAAACAAGTGAAAATTTGCTTGTTTCATTGGCAAAATTTGCCAGTGGAAAAAGTGAAAAATCACTTGAAACAAGTGAAAATTAGCTAGAAACAAGAAACAAATTTTTGCCAATGAGACAAGCAAATTTTCACTTGTTTCAAGCAAATTTTCACTTGAAACAAGAGACAGTTAAAAAACAAGTTCCTTCTGAGGTGATCATGTCTTATTTTAAGTGTAATGAGAGATTTTGACTAGTAATAAGACATTTTTGACTTGAAATAAGACAAATAATCTTGGTAAGATTTTGAGTTTTTGCTGTGCATCACTAAACTGAAGTCCTGCCTCCAGCTTGTTCATTAGCCACGAGTCCACTCTGACTCTTAACTGTCAGTGAAGCCAACGAGTAAAACTCAAATTCAGAAATGGCTGCAGTTTTTGGTTGATTCTCCGTGAGCTGTGTGAGGGAAACTTCCTTTGTCAGACATTCAGCCTCATTTCAGGTGAGCGGATGATGGGAAATAAGAAGCTTTTGGGTGAAATGTTCCTTTAACTGGTGCACATAGGAAACAGTAAGAGCTGGCGTGAACACAGCTGCTGCAGAAATGTGTGTCTGACCCGTGTGTGTGTGTGTGTGTGTGTGTGTGTGTGTGTGTGTGTGTGTGTGTGCGTGCGTCCTGCAGGCTACGTGTTCTGCATGCTGCACCGTCTACCTGAGCAGCACGACTGCCTGTTCGACCACCTGGGCCGCGGGCGCGAGGAGGCCGTCCTCAAGATGGTGAAGCTCGACCGCAAGGTGGGCCGCTCGTGCCAACGCATCGGCGAGGAGTGCTCCTGATTGGCCACGCTGCCGCCAGCCGTCCAATCAGAGATGAGGCGCTTAAACGGAGGAGGAGGAGGAGGTGGAGGAGGGAAGCAAGGAGGGACAGAAAACGGGGTGACGGGAGGGAGGGGAGGGGACGGGGGAGGGAGGAGGAGGAGGAGGAGGAAGGTGGAGGGAGGGAGGGAGGGAGCACGGTGACCTTTGACCCCTACAGTTCTGGATCTGAGCTTGACACAGCCCTGCCGGCGTCCCGAACCGTTTCCTGCCTGGGACGCCCGCTCGGACTCGGCTCCGGACGCAGCCGCTCGGGGGCCAGCGGGGGGCGCTCTCGTGGCTGTCCTGCGGAGCCATATTTCAGTATCGCATGTTCACGCACACAGCCTTAATCCGCCCCTCCCCCCCCCCCCCTCCACCCCCCAACACCCCCCCTCACCCCCCACCCCCCACACCCTTCAGTCCTCAGAAGGAGCCGGTCAGCCGTACGTGATCTCACGCCGCCCCGCCCCGCCGCCGCTCTCGCCACGGGTCCCTCCTCTCCGCTCACGCTCCTTTGGTCCATCACAGGAAGTCATAAAAAGACAAACTGTCGGCTGAACTGTTTTCTCTCAGCTGAATTCTCATTTGACAGCAGTTGTTCTTTTGTTTTTTTTTGTTTTTTTGTTTTTTTTTTCCCCCATATCTGTCGTGGGTGGGGGGATCCAGCTCTGTCCCATGACCTCTCCTCAGGTTGGCATCAAGGGGTTGGAGTATCAAGCCTGTAACCCCATCTTCTCTTTGCTTTTGGTTTTTCCTTTTCCCCCATCCCACATCACCCGTCTTTTTTTTTTTTTTTATTTTCGGTCGATGCACGGCCTCAGTAACAGTGCGTTGCTCGTGCGTGGCACCAGCAGCAGCAGCAGCAGCAGCAGCAGCAGCAGCAGCGGTGTGTCGGTCACCGTGACGCCGCCGGAGGAGGACGACGCTGTCCTGGTTTCGGTTTTCCTCGTGGAGGACGACACAGCCACTCCCTGCCTCCGCTCACATGAACTGCTGAGAGAAAAACAAACAAACAAACAAACAAACAAAAAACAAACTATGGGACGAGAGTCACTCAGATTAAACCTCTGTGTAGCAGATCCTCTTCTCCCCCCCCCCCCCCCCCCCCCCCGTCCCCTCGCTTTCTCAGATCACAGAGCGGTACTGTCCTTCTTGATCATAAAAGGGGAACACAACTGAATTTCAGTTTTCAAGCAAAGAGTTATTCTCCAAGACGCACTGAATCCATCTTGGAAAATTACTTTTAAATTCATAAATCAGTTTGTCTCTAAAAACGAGGATCGGTGGAGGTTGGCGATAAAAAGATTTGTTACCTACTCCCCTTCAATTAGGACCATAAATTTCTCTTAATTTTGTGCCTTGTGGGTACGAGTAGGTGTCGCTTTCATGTTCAAACGGTGGATTTGTCATTTTGGAGCATAACTCTTTGTAATTTCTATATATATTTTTTTTCCTTTAGCGCTCACTGCTGCCTAGGACAATGTCATTTCTCTTAGCGAGCGTTTACTACTGTCTCAAATAGCCAAAGACGAGGAAATAGTTTTGTCCTGCCGTCTGATCTGTGATGTCACGGCGATGCGCAGCGCGGCTCCTGAGAGAGAGCTGAGCGTCTTTGGGTTGTAAAAAATCGTTTCAGGAGGTGGTTCGCGTTCTTAAATCTCACATCAGTCTGCCGTTAATTGTTTTTTTTTTTTTTTTTTTTTGGGACGCCGTGAAAGCTGGACGTCCCGGCGACATCACAGATCCAGACCGCTGTGGCCCTCCATTGTCTGACGATGACCGGACTGTTCTCGGCTGCAAGAAAAATGTGAATTCTTAAATTGAGTGGTTTTCCCCTTTTTTTCTGATTTTGTTTGTTTGTTGTTTTTTTTTGTTTATCGTTCCCTCTTTCCTCCCCTCCCTCCCGATCAGCCTGCTCAGTCTCACCCTCCCACCCCCCTCCTCCCACTCTTTAAAGGGGCATTCCACCCGAATTAACTTTTTTGTTGTCGCGTCGCAAAAGTCGACATTTTTCTGCAAATTTTATTTTTATTTTTTATTTATTTTTATTATCATTATTATTATATTATGTTTCTTTCCACATTTTGGGGCGTTAAGCATATAATGTAGATATATTAAAAAAAAAAAAAAAAGAAAAAGTTGTGTTTCATACAGGTACGGGAGCCTGACTGTCTGCAGAGAGGTGCAGTTTTGTTGCAAGATTGAGAGTTTTGTTGTTTTTTTTTTTCATTTTATTTTCTTGTTTTACTTTGAGAATCATGACACAGCAGGTTTATTTCCTGAGATAGAAGAAGCAAAAAAAAGAAAAAAGTTAATTCCGGTGGATTTGCCCTGTAACCAGACACCACTTAACTATGCTAATCTTCATGCACAAATCATCGTTTCCTCTCTCTCTGCCCCCCCCACCCTACCACCCATCCACCCTTCTTCTCCAGTTAGAACACAGCGAAGGATAAAGGGAGTATTGTTTAGAGTTTGGAGAAATATTGTGGCTGGTTCTTATTTTGATAGTTTGAAAAAAAAAAAACCTGTTCCTTTTTTTTTTTTTTTTGAGTGCTAATGAGAAATGGAGGAAATGGAATATCTTTCTGTACCTTTTTAAAAAGAAAAAATTATTTAACCTTATATCAGTTTGAGTTACTTACACCCTAGCATAGAGTGGCATATTTAGTTAAATGTATAAAAAAAGAACATAATTCTGTCCTATTTTCTCCTTTTAATTTTATCGTGTTCCATTTTCTGCTGAGGAAAAATAAACTGGATTAGAGGATGCGGTGTGTTAAGTGTGTGTTTTATTTTCCCGGATTAACGTTTATGTAAAGTCATCAATTCACTCCCAGCACAGGGCTTCTCATTAGATGTCCAATATCCTCGTTTAATGAACAAGTAAAGGCACAGTTTGCTATTTTGCTTAATGACTAAACCCAGTTTGGCAGGCAGAAATATTTATATTTCTTGTGAATGAGGAGTAATTGTCAGTTTTCAATGTTTAGTTCTGTGGTGTTAGATATGTAATGCAGAGACAGCAGGTGGAGGCGAGGGTCAAAGTCATGACATGGTGAACACGTGGCAGAAAACATGACCTGCTAATCAGTTCAGTCAATAACCGGACATGGATTTCCCTCGATCGTATTTGTGTCAAAACAGCTTCACAGCGAACATGTCAGCTTCTGGAGCCGGGAAGACCAGCAGCTGCGTTTTGGGAATCCATCCAGTAAACAAAGAAACTCAACTGTAACTATTGGAGACTCTTATGATCCCACCCACCATCGTGTTTCAGCAGGAATTAAATAAAATCAAGGAGTCCGATGCCATTTCATGGGCAAACATGTAAACCATGCAGGGACAAGAGGATGTTCATTGAAATCTGTTCTTGGCAGGCTGCTGTGTAGGCAGTTACACTACTCACAAAAAGTTACGGATATTAGGCTTTCGGGTGAAATTTCAGGATGAACCTAAAATGCATTATGACCTTTACAGGTGAACTTAATGTGACCTTCTGTAAACTTTTGAATGCACATGTCCAACTGTTCAGTGTTTCAGTACTTTTTGCACAAGTTGCTGTTCTCTAACAAGGAGTTTAACGGCAAAATTCACATCAGGTGTTTGATGCTCCAGCTCATCGAGGTCGTATCATTAGGGAATGGCTGCTGGAGACTGGGGTACCTCAGATGGAGTGGCCTGCACTTTCTCAGACCTGCATCCCATAGAAAACCTATGGGATCAGCTGAGTCACCGTGTAGAGGCTCGGAGCTCTGTACCCCAGAACCTCAATGTCCTGAGGGCCGCCCTTCAAGAAGAGTGGGATGCCATGCCTCAGCAGACAATAAGTCGACTTGTGAACAGCATGAGACGTCATTGTCAAGCTGTAATTGATGCTCAAGGGCACATGACAAGTTATTGAAACACTGACATTTTTTGTTGTGGTATATCCACCACTGTTGTTGGCTTTTGTTTCAAGAAATTGTTTGAGATGAGGAAATCACCAGTGTATGCTTCTACTTAAATGCCCTACTTTCATGATATAATATCACTGTAGCGTGAACATTTTACATTTTCCATAAATTTCACCCAAAAGCCAAATATCCCTAACTTTTTGTGAGTAGTGTATATTGAAAAATATGGGCAAAATGTAAGCAAATATGTCATTGGCTGAGTTTAACGTCAGCGGTCAGAACCCAGGAACCACAGTTTTCTCTGGCCAAGAAAACATTAAACTGAAGTGAAAAAGAAAAGAGGCAAGATAAGAGTTCAGCGAGGGGCTCTGGTGCTTCCTGGGAAAATACAGAAGAAGCAAACTGTTGCATTCAAACTGAAACAGCAACAGCATTTAGCAAGCTACACTTTCCAAGATCATGAATTATCGAAGCAACCATGCGCTTTTGTTATATTTGTATTTTGACTCAAGGTCTCTTGTTCCCTGTTGAAGCACAATGTTGGGGTGCGAGCATTATAAACGGATTGCAACTCATATCCCTCAGATTGTTTCCTGGATGGATCCCCAAATGCAGTTTCTAATCTTTCTCAGGCCTGAAAGAAAACAGACAAAAACAAAAAACAGAAATACCACAGCTGAGATGGGTTGAGAGATAGAAAAAGGATATTTATGAAGGTTTTATCAGCTGAATGTTTTTTGTTTTTTTTTCTGCCTGCTGGTGCAGCATGAGGACACCACTGGAGGAGTTCATGTCAGGAGAGGTTGTATTGTGAATTTTCTCCATTTCTGCATAAATACGACCTAAGACATCAGATCAGATTTCCCACACACGTCCCTAAAACCAGATAAAGGGAACTGAATTAAACAAATGACACAAAAACTTTGAACTTATTCGTTTATTTATTGAGGAAAATGATCCGATCTTACATGTTTGTATGTGAGGCAAAGGAATGTGAAGCTCTATGCCGATGACTTCCCCGAAAGCTGATTGGATTCAGCTGCTTCAAACAAAGTGATGAGACTGAAGTGTATGTTGTAGAGGTGTGTGTCCTGCCAGCACACAGACACACACACACACAGAGTCTGCCTACTGACCCAGAGTGTTGTTCTCCACACAGTTTGGCCGGTGTGAGCCACACCTCGAGCATGGAAAAGGACCTCAGAGGACGTTTTGCTGAGCCATGCTGCAGAGATCACACCCAGAGAGAGATGTGCAGCCCTGAAAGAAGCGAAAAACAAAGAGAAAGCAACAGCGCAACCCCTGCAGAAATCACTCCAACTCGCTCAAGGCTTTGTCCATTTGTCCACTGGAAGAGACGCTGAGGAAGAACGGTGTCGATGGAAGGACAGGACGCCATGAAGGAAACCACTGCCGTCCAAAAAAACCCTGCAAAACACCGCCTGGATGCTCACAGCTCTTCTGGAACCATGTTCTGCAGACACATGAGAGACAGGAGTTGAACCTTTCAGCAAACACGGACACGGTTTGTCTTATCGTGGACGGATGGACACCCGGCTCTTCACAGAGGTTTTTGTAGCCTCTTCCAGCTCTGTGCTTCTCTGTAAAGCCTCTTCTACCGTCCTGCCAGAGTTTTTTTGTTTGTTTGTGTTTTAGGCAGGTTCACACCGACCAAACTGTCCTGAGAACAACAGATGTGTTCAGAAACCAGTGTGTGTGGGTGTGTGTGTGTGTGTGCTGGCAGAACACACACCTCCAATGTCCACCTTCCTGTCTTCCACCTTAACTGAAGCAGCTGATTCCAATTAGCTTTCGGAGACCTCAGAGGTTCACAGTCCTTTGCCTCATATAAACATATAACTAAGTTTTTATTTCACTTCCCTTTATCTAGTTTTAGGATTTGTGTGAAAATCTGTTCTTGTTATAGGTCATATTTTTGCAGAAGTTAAGAAAATTCTGAATGGCTCACAAACTTTCAGGCGCCTCTTGGTCGAAAACAAAACGAATCCTCATCCTTCCTGATTTAATGACAGCTGGAGCGACGGTGTAGCTTCTCCAACGCCGACTCTTTGACTTTTAAAGCTCTCGTGACATGAACTCCATTATTCTCACACCCTTTGAAAACAGCTGATCTTCAGTTGTGCCCTCATGCTGCACCAGGAGGCAAAATAAAAAAAAATATCCAACCGATAAAACCTTCATAAACTTAGACTTCTTCACTGTTTGCCTCTAATAGTGGACTGAATTTGCACATTTGTATTTTTTAAGAGTTTGGAGTTTAATTTTGGAGTCTTCCTGATCAGTAGGATGAGTCTTACATAATGCGACTTGTTGCAAGATTATTCATAATGCACATACATCTGAGTGCAAAGTGGCACAAGACAAGGATGCCCTTTGTCCCGGTGTTTATTTATGATTGCAGTGGAATTGCTGGAATTTAAAAAAATATATATATATCTAATGACAGATTTAGAATCATAAGTTATAACATTTTGTGCTCTGCTTTTTAAATTTGCATGTCAGAGTCCGTCCACGATGACACATCCTTCATCTGATCAATGTCCAATATTCAAAAAGCAGCACATTTAGGTTTGAGGTGTTTGTGTTAATTGCACGTTCTGAACACTAGATGGTGCAATAGGACAGTCGGACTGCTGCTGTGTCTTCACGCACACTTTGCTTTTATTTTACATGTCATCACAACACCACACGCCTCGCAGCTCTTACTGTTGTCTTATTGTTTGTACTGAGTGCAAGAAGTGAAAAATAAATGTTCTTCTACTTCTTCTTCTTCCTCCTCCTCCTTTTCTTCTTCTTCTTCCTCCTCTCCTTCTTCATCATCTTCTTCTTCCTCCTACTCCTCCTCTTCTTCTTCTCTCCAGTAGGCTACTGATGGTTTATCTGAACCTGCTGATGAACTGAGAGCTCAGACAATAACAGTGACAATAACCATTTTATTTTTTCTATTCTATTCTATTCTATTCTATTCTATTCTATTCTATTCTATTCTATTCTATTTTACTTTGTGATGTTTGGGTTTTTTGAACTGCGCTGTGTTTCATTAGAATAGAATACAGCTGTTGCCTATTCTTTTGTGATTTTGCTCTATTTTATATTGATTTTCCCCCAATGCTATTCTATTCTATTCTATTCTATTCTATTCTATTCTATTCTATTATATTCTATTATATTCTAGTGTTGTCGAGTTATCTTCTGGTTCGTTCTATCCTGCTGTAGCTACTTTACGTTATTGTATTATATTCTGGTTTGTTCCACTCTATTCTGTTCTATTGTATTCTATTCTATTCTAGTCGGGTAGAATAGAGTAGGAGTGCGTGCGTGCGTGCGTGCGTGAGCGTGTGTGTGTGTGTGTGTGTGTGTGTGTGTCGGCAGGTGGAGCTCGATCCGCTGCCATACAAACCTGCAGGAAGCTCTGAAACACTGATTCACACACACACACACACACACACACACACACACACACACACACACACACACACAGAGGGAGAGAGAGAGAGAGAGAGAGTAGGAGAAAAAGAGAAAGAGAGAGAGAGCTGTCAGTCGTCAGTGAGTTGAACGAGAGAGAGAGAGAGAGAGGGAAAGAGAGAGAGAGAGAGAGAGAGAGAGAGAGAGAGGGAGAGGGAGGGGAAGGCGCTCGGTAGTCGGTGTTTCACCGTCAGTCGGACCGGACGGACTTGGTTTGTTGCTCCGTGTTAAAATGGGATTTTAAGCAGGCGGGCGGGCTGCGGGCGCCGCCGGCTCCTCCTGGCCGGAAAATGAAGCGTCTCTCTCGGAAGCTGGCGGTGGCCGTGGCGGTGCTGGTGTGGCTGGGAGCGCTGGTTTATCTGCTGGTGCTGAGCCGGAGGAAACTACCGGAGCTCGGTACCGGAGGAGGAGGAGGAGGGGGAGGAAGAGGAGCAGGAGGAGGAGGAGGCGAGGCGTCATACAACCAGGTAAAGTAAAGAAAACACATCTCCTCTGGCTCTCTCTGCGTGTGTGTGTGTCTCTCTGTGCGTGTGTGTGTGTGTGTGTGTGTGTGTGTGTGCGTGTGTGTGTCCGGGCGAAACCTCTCTATAATCTCCCTGTGTGGAGGCGCACTGTGTCTGTGATGCTCAGGACTAAGTTTACTTTATCCGCTGCACTTTCACTATAATATTCCTGTAATATCCAGACAATATCCCTATAATATTCCTAAGGAGAGTCATAATGCGTTTGTAGAGCTCACCATGAGATTTAATACCTCATGTCTCGTGTTTTATCTTAATTTGCTTCATTATAATATTTCTGAAATATCAGTATTCCTTATTGTGCGTGTGAAGCATTGACTTTACAGTGTCGGCTCCCTGTAATAGTCCTATAATATTCCCCGGGGGGACTCGGTGTGTGTCTGTGGTGCTCGCTGTCATCTTATAATACTTTATGGTATTTTTATGCCCCCATAATCTTACGGTGTGTTGTTCATAAAAAAATATCCCTATGTGGAACTTAGGTTTGTCTTTATCTCCTGTTGGTGTCTCATCACATTTCTGTAATATTCCAGCAGGAGTTCATCGTGTCCCTGAAATAATGAGCTCATGCCTCCTGTGGTGTCCCTATAATAATAATTCTTTAGTATTTCTTTTATATTTATATGGATTTACAGTTTGACTGGGTAGCACAGTGTTTAGTGACCTTACCATTCTTTATTTATCTGTTTATTTAATCTATAATATCAGTAGCCTCACAGGTATTCTTAAAAAGACTTAAAGAGTCTCTGGGGCAAAATAGTGGTATTCCTGTAATATTCCTGTGATAATCCTATAATATTCCTTTAGTCTGACTATAGCACGTGGCTGTGTATTGTCCCACATTGTGTCTTTTGGCCTCGGTAGTGAGTTTGGACATCCTATGATACAGTTATAATATTCCTATAATATTATTTTAGCTCCTAAAGTGTCTCAGTGGATCTCGCTAATGGGTTTACAGTGACTCTTATCCTACTTTATGTTTCCATCTCCGGTATCAGTGTAATATTCCTACAGAGAGGCTTTTCTCCAGCCAAAATTCATTATGGGGCTATTATAATCTGTGTGCGTGCGTGTGTGCGTGCGTGCATGTGTGTATGAGTGTGTGCGTGTGTGTGTGTGTGTGTGAGAGAGAGAGAGAGAGAGAGAGAGAGAGAGAGAGAGCAGTTCAATAAACCAGGTTAGAGAGGCGGATCAATACAATTTACCCAGCAGCACCAGTTAACATGCTGTGAGTGCATGTTGCTTTGCATATCTGATAGCTGCAGTCCACACACGCACACACACACACACACACACACACACACACACACACACACACACACACACACACACACACACACACACACACACACACTGCATGGGCGCTGCATTACTGATAAACCCTGTGGAAAAACAACTTTTTAAATAAGGCCGCTATAAAGATATCAGAGGAAAATCAACAGCTGATCGTGATTCTTTAAGGCAAAGAGGAACTCTGACAATGATGTACCAAAATAATAATTATGATGATAATAATATTAATCAGTGGTTGAAATAATACTACAAACTGCTACTGAAGTATTAGTACTGTCACTCTGCTGGTATGTGACTGCAGTAGAAGTAGAAGTACTGTTCCTCTGCTGGTATGTGACTGCAGTAGAAGTAGAAGTACTGTTCCTCTGCTGGTATGTGACTGCAGTAGAAGTAGAAGTACTGTTCCTCTGCTGGTATGTGACTGCAGTAGAAGTAGAAGTAGTGCAGTAAAAATGTCCTGCAGTAAAAGTCCAAAGTGTCTCATGTCAAATGTCCTGGCAGTAAAAGTGACTGAGCTCCTTTTTCCAAACAGTAACTGTGTTAGCTGGGATCTTTTCCATGCAGTTAGAAAAGGAGCAGAGAACACGCTGCACACTGCATGCTTTTAAAGGGACATTACGCTAAAACTGAAGCGAGGACCCTATAGACTCAATTGGCATGTGCACGTCATGTGACGTTGAGTCTACATGGTTCTCATCGTCTACACTCACTCTGCATTTTTAGCCAGTTGAGTCTAAACGGTCCTCGCTGCAGTTTTTCATGGTGCAGCTTTTATTGTGAAATTTGGAAAAATGACAAAAAGTAGAGCCAACAAAGTGGAAGCAGCTTCCTCTTCTCATCTTTGCTGGCTGAGCTTTTATTGTGAAAGGTTCCACAGTCATTGATCATTTTTTTTCTCTGATTTAAAATGTAGTGAAGGACAAAACTCAGGTAAAAATGGACTGAAGGAAAAGTCAAGTTACTGACTTTAAAAAGTACAAGTGCACAAAAAAACCTCCACCATTACAGTAACATGAGTCAATGTAATTAATTACCTCCACCTCTGATAATGATAATAATAAACAATAATCATCAGGTCAGTGTGAATGCCTCCTCTTTACAGCGACAAAACTCTGACAGTATCTGCCTCGTTTGGCTCCACAAGTCTTTGTGAAGCAGCTTTTTCTTTCATGAATGGCATCAAATCTAAACTCAGAACCAGGCGGACAGATCAACATTTAAGAGTGAACAAAAGAGTGACCGTCAGCTCCCTGTGAGAGTGAGCAAACACACTTTTCACACACACACACACACACACACACGTGGCCTGGGACACGCTGATGAGCTTTAGATGCTGTACAGGGAGGCTGCTTCTCTTACACGGATAAGTGAGTCTTCTCTGTCTTGTTTTGTGTGAACTGAAGCTGTTTGTCAGTTTGATACGTCAAAATGAAAACTCGGATTCAGAAAAGCCGTTTTTTGATGTGCATAGTTTTTTTTTTAAATTGCAAAATGTGGACTTTAGGTAACACTTTGTAACACTTTATGCATTTTCAAAAGCAGCTCTCGAATGAAAACATCTGTGCGTTAAGGTTAAAAGCATTTTCTATTGAAACTCAGCTGACCAACCAAAGTCAAACACAGAAACTCGCTGACACATTTCATTCATTATAACCAAACCCATTCACTGAGTTTTATCAGAGTGTAGAAAAAGTAAAGAACTAAAACACCTCAGAGTGACAGATCAGTGTTTTTACATAAATATGTGTGCGTAGGTGTGTGTGTGTGTGTGTGTGTGTGTGTGAGCATCAGCAGTATGTCGAAGCGACTCGAGTCCGTGCACAAACAACAGAAATGCGAGTCAAAGTGCTGCGCCGAACATCCGAGCGGCCGGTTCAGCTGAGAGCAGCGTGGGAAACAAAACGGCTGAGGTTAATTGAAAAATGTCCTTTGTTGTTGTTGTTTTTTTTTTTTTATGCATCCTCAGCTCTTCAGAACACTTCCTTACACCTCTGCATCGTACATCATCATTTTGGCTCACAGGAATATTTTTATTTATTTATTTTTTTAGGTTAAAAGGCACCTTAACAAGTCATTTCAAGGTTTTAACACTGAATAGGAGGCTAAATGTGAAACTGCACTTTTTTCCCCCCCAGGGTGCTGTGACCTTTGACCCCCGGCCTTGTTGTTGTTGTTGTTTGTGTGTTATTTGCTGACACTGAAGCTTTTTCCTGCTGGCGTCTTCACTGTAAGAGCACCGGCTTTCAAAATAAAAGACGAAACATGCACAGACATAAGGAGTTCATTTTCCAAATCTTTCATCTAGCAGGGATGTGATTTAATCGATTAACGTTGATGATATTCGATTAATCGATGATTGATTTCTTATGGTTGAAGGCTCTTTCTTGTACTTTTTCATATATTTTTTCAGTAATATGGGGTCAAGCATAATTTTGTGTGCAGCATGCCCAAATGCTTTAGGACTGGAGCTTTCTTATCCATCCATATCTCAAATGTTAAAAAAAAAAAAAAAAACTAATAGAGGGGAAAAATTGTATACTGACTAATTGATTTAAGAAATTTCCAAATATGGATATGCTGATGAATCAGTATCTGGATAATATTTGTAAAATCCCTGTAAAGTAAAAGTGCTGTGATTGTGTCAGCAGAGGCTTAAGCTGCATGTTCTCCTTTAAAAAGAGACATCATTTGTTTTCATTTGGAGCCGTCCATCAAACTGTAAGAATAGCTTCTTTTTTTTTTTCTCAGATCCTTTTCACCAAGAGCTGGATAGCTGCATAATTGAAGTTTATTCTGCTGTCGCCTCTGACTGTAAGTCACCCTGGATGAGTTCCTCTGCTAAACGCCTCAAAATGTGAAATGTAATTAAACGGCTTCAGAGACGAGGCAGAGAGAGTCGCAACCTCTCAGCCGTCCCGTCCCGTCGTGTGCCGACTCGCCCCGTGACTCACCGCAAGAAATCTCCATCTTAACCTGTCCTTTAGTGTACGCTCAGCCTTCAAATCCTGTTTTTCTTCAGGCAAGGTGAAAAAAAAATCTGCTAGCAGGATGAGATAATCCCGCTTGTCTCCAACGCTGATCAACTTGTCTTGAATTTTTCTTGAATCGAGGGTCGTTTTCTTGATCCTACAGCGGTCCGATCTGCCGTGTTTCAACAGATTTCTGCTCGCTCCCGGAAAAATTCATGAAACAAGTTGATTAGCGTTGCAAACAAGTGGGATTATCTCATGCCACTGGCAGATTTTTTTCAATTCTTTGAAGAAAAACACTGAATATGAGATTAAATGACTTGTTAAGGAGGAGATTTCCAACTCCAATGAGAGAAACTCTTCATTCTTCATTCAGCAGGAAAGTCGGAGTCGCAGAGCTGCAGCTGCTTAAATTCAGTAGTTTTCTGATGTGTGTGTGAGTGTGTGTGTGTGTGTGTGAGAGAGCGAGAGAAAGTGTGTGTTTTATTTCAAGTCGGGGCACACACGCTGTAACACACCTTGGCTAATACCGCTAGCAGCTTCAGACTTGGCAACTTAATCCCACAGTTTTTCACACCGTGTGGATCTGTCAGCAGGTACACACCACCTTGTGTCAACATTAACACACACACACACACACACACAGCTCACTGTCTTAAGTCTTCCCATGATTAAAAAAAAAAAAAAAAAAAAAAATCTGGATGGAGCGGGTGGAGAATTAGTCAAAACAGAAGCGTTTGCTGGATGATACATGCTCTTAATCAGAGAAACGGAAGCCGAGCCAAAAGCAAAAGTTTCTCGGCGGTGTGTAGTAAACACGCCGAGCCGCTGCCAAGCCGAGCAGCCGAGCCAAACCTTTTACAGCGAGAGTGTGGAAGTCACCAGCAGCGTCTACATGGACAATCATATTCCCACCAGTAATCTGAATAACAGCCCAGTCAGAATCAAAACGCCTCATGTCACCAGCTCAGTCAGGAGACAGACGTGATATGAAGGAGTTTTCAGTCAGAGCTGCTGGAGACCTTTGATAATCTGTTCAGAAGGAAAATATTAGCACATAATGACCGTGTAAACTGTTAATCTGCTGTTTTTTCTACGGTTGGAATAAATCTGTTCGTTCTGCGCTTGTTTGTCTCACGTCGGGGGAACATCAGGTGACGGGACGAGTTTCCAGAAGGGTTGGGAACGATAAACCGATATGACCGGATAAGCGTTTTTCCAGGCGAGAGATACGGCTGTGTGACTCCTCAGTCGATACGGATCAGCCATGAATCCTCAGATGAATCGATTGTGGAGTTGTGGATCGGATATCGTCGGCCGCCTGAGGCTTTACAGCAGGGGTCGGGAACCTATGGCTTGCGAGCCAGATGTGGCTCTTTTGATGATAACATCTGGCTCGCAGATTTCGGGTTTTAAAATATTATCGTTTGTTTAAATCCATCCATCGATTTTCTACTGCTCATGTCTTGTTCAGAGTTGCAGTTGCATGAGCGATTGTCTATTATTTTAATTGGATGATAATAGCCTACGTTGGCCGTTACTGGGCCGTTGCTGGGTGCACAGGTACACGCCCCCTTTTGCATCAGTTGGCTCGGTCATTAGCTCAAAGCTAACCCTTCGACGGAGAAGATGGCGAAAAGAAAAAAAGATGACGAGTATCGGTGAGTATTATAACAACATTATTTAAAAGAATAAATTAAGACGCTTGTTATGCTCACATTTAATTGAATTCAGTCTTAAAATATATTATATGGCTCTCACTGAAACAAATTTCCAAAAATTGTGCTTTTATGGCTCTCTGAGTCAAAAAGGTTCCCGACCCCTGCTTTACAGTTTTCATCTCTAAAACAACGCGAGAGCTCACGAAACGACTCTCGCGCTCTGTAACGTTACGCTCCCAACCCAAAACTTAAAGTATAACTACAGTAACATGACTGACGACGACAATGGTGTCTTTTCAGATGGATTTTAAAGTCCATTTATGTGTGTATAAGTAGGGATGGGTGGTGATTTTTGAATATTTAGTTTATGCGACTATCATCTTTACCCTGTCTTTTAAACCTGCGCCGGTAAAAAAAACAATGAAAACAAATATCCTAGCAAAATTAGCAAGGGCATACCTGTGTGTGCCATCAGCGAGAGTATTTTCAACGGCAGGATTAATCGTAATCCGACTGCACTCCTGTCTCCATCCTGACCTTGTGGACATGCTCATTTTTTGAAATAAAAATTTGGATTAGGTTACGTCTATAGGCCCAAACAGTGTCTCAGATTAGCCTTATGAAGATGGACGTTTTAAAAATTGATGTTCATGTCAGCATTGCCGTCACTAAGATACGTTCAGCATACAGACATGTTGAAAATCTTAGTTTAGTTGAGGTTAGCGCACATTTCCCAGGTTGTTGGCATACCGACTGAAGTGATCAACAAGCACGAGCACCTTGTTTCATTGAGAGATCGCTGTCCTGTAAGTGAAATACAGAAATACACTAAATTGCCAAAAGTATTCGCTCATCTATCCAAATCATTGAATTCAGGTGTTCCAATCACTTCCATGACCACAGGTGTATAAAATCAAGCACCTAGGCATGCAGACTACTTCTACAAACATTTGTGAAAGAATGGGTCGCTCTCAGGAGCTCAGTGAATTCCAGCATGGTGCTGTAATAGTAATGTAATAGGATGCCACCTGTGCAGTAAGTCCAGTTGTGAAACTTCCTCACTACTAAATATTCCACAATCAACTGTTAGTGGTACTATAACAAAGTAGAAGCGATTGGGAACGACAGCAACTCAGCCACGGAGTGGTAGGCCACATAAAATCACAGAGCGGGGTCAGCGGATGCTGAGACGCATAGTGCGCAGAGGACGCCAACTTTCTGCAGAGTCAATAGCTTGAGACCTTTAAACTTCATGTGATCTTCAGATTATCTCAAGAGCAGTGCGTAGAGAGCTTCATGGAATGGGTTTCCATGGCCGAGCAGCTGCAGCCAAGCCACACATCACCAAGCACAATGCAAAGCATCGGATGCAGTGGTGTAAAGCACACCGCCACTGGACTCTAGAGCAGTGGACACGTGTTCTCTGCAGTGACGAGTCACGCTTCTCCGTCTGGCAATCTGATGGACGAGTCTGGGTTTGGTGGTTGCCAAGAGAACGGTACTTGTCTGACTGCATTGTGCCAAGTGTAAAGTTTGGTGGAGGGGGGATTATGGTGTGGAGTTGTTTTTCGGACGTTGGGCTCGGCCCCTTAGTTCCAGTGAAAGGAACTCTTAATGCTTCAGCATACAAAGACATTTTGGACAATTTCATGCTCCCAACTTTGTGGGAACAGTTTGGAGATGGCCCTTCCTGTTCCAACACGACTGCGCACCAGTGCACAAAGCAAGGTCCATAAAGACATGGATAAGCGAGTTTGGTGTGGAAGAACTTGACTGGCTGCACAGAGTCCTGACCTCAACCCGAGAGAACACCTTTGGGATGAATTAGAGCGGAGACTGAGAGCCAGGCCTTCTTGTCCAACATCAGTGTTTGACCTCACAAATGCACTTCTGGAAGAATGGTCAAAAATTCCCATAAACACACTCCTAAACCTTGTGGAAAGCCTTCCTAGAAGAGTTGAAGCTGTTCTAGCTGCAAAGGATGGGCCCACATCATATTAAATCCTATGGTTTAAGAATGGGATGTCACTCATGTTCATATGTGTGTGAAGGCAGCCGAGCGAATACTTTTGGCAATATAGTGTAAGTGTCATTTTCCCTCATTCGGTTGTGGCGTAGGATGTTAATTGTTATCTTTCATTAGGTCTGAAGAGTCAGGACCATACACTGGGATTGAGCCGACAGCCAGTTAGTGCAAGCTTTTCCATCAGCTGTTCCTAACAGTATCTGACAGCTCCTTCCCGGGAAAAAAATAAAATGAAAAAAAAAAATCCCAGAAGGAAGTGAACATGAACACCTTACCAGGTCGTACAATCAAGCAGGGGAAATTTTATGTTTGCTTCTCTTTTCCTGGACTAATATTGGCCATTATTGACAATTTAAACCACAGGATATTTGTCATTTTTGGAGGGGCTTTGCACCATTTATTTATTGCTATAGTGAATTATGTTCTGTTTTTATATACATACATTTTATTTTCTGATCCCATCCAACAAAATGACGTTCATTCAGCAAGTCTTTTTTTGTCTATGTCTAAAAATAAATACATTGACATGGGATTTTGTTGTTGTTTATTTTTTGACAGTGCCATAAAGCAGATATGTGGATTTTTACATGTTTGAAAATACTGTAAGAATGTGATTTTAGAGAACTGGTGTATCGTTCTTAAACCGTATCGAATCGTATCGAATCGTTCTGTATTAAAAATATATCGTTTTTGAATCGAATCGTAACCCGTGTATCTAGATACGTATCGAATCGGCCTCATGCCAGAGATTCCCAACCCTTGTAAAGATTAAATCTGTAAAGGATTGCTGAACGGCTCCGTGGCGGAAAGACTGGAAACCACAAGTCGTTCAAACAAGTGGTTAGAAAAGATGAACGAAGCCTGAATCCACTGAACCATCGAGCAAATCAAAAAGCAGAAGGCTTCCTGTTACAAGAATAAAAGCCCAAACCAGCAGCCAGGTTTCATTTTTACAGTCTGATGGCTGACCTGATGGGGGCGCCACCACCGGACAACATGACTTAGTCTGGATTATATTTATATTTCCGGCAGATTAAGACACTTCCCAGCAGGTGGAGCCACTTCATGCAGGTCAGGAAAGTTCGATGCTGCATGTAAACGCACGTCAGGTCCGTTTATTCAGTCTCCATGGAAACAGTTCAGCTGGAGTCTCTGATCAGAAGGATTTCAATCAGGCTGAAGAAATAATGAGAAATATGGTCCGTGCAAATTTTAATCTGATTTCATCAAAAGTGTGAACAGAGCATGATTGCCAGCAGCCAGCACACATTAAGAGTTTGATTTTGCTGCTGATTACTTTCACGCTCACCGAAGGTTTTTTCTAAATAAATCATCTCGTCGCCTAAAACCTGCAGGAATCAGTTTCTGAGGCCGACTGAGGTGCACTGATACCAACCGCTGTCCTTAACCCGGTCATACGTTTTCTCTCATATTTCGATCAAATTTCAAAATCGGTCCGTCCATGTTCAACAAAATCCACTCCACCCAGCATGCACTCTGCACGGTTACCCACTGGTAGTTTTGAAAACACACTTAGGCAGACATGAGCTTTATTAATCAGGTTATTTGCCAGGTATGGACATGTACCTGATGTCTGAGTCGCCATGGAAACAGAAAGTCAGTTTCCATAATCTGGGTTAGGGAGCGAGAGAAACCCGGTTAGCACAGGTGGATTTCTGCTGGAGAAACCCCAATTACTGTCGCCATGGAAACGCATATTACATTGAACGGCTTTTTAACATGCGAGCGTGTGCAGGGGAAGAGAGCGGATGAGGAAACCGACACTGTGCAACGCCCGGAGAGATTATGTTAAAGAGCGCCTCATAATTTTATTCCAGTGTTTTATTCCAGTTGAAATGACATGAAATGAAATGGAGTGAAAAACACTTCTGCTTCCTGCAGAGTGTCAAAGTGCTTTTGTGCATGTTGAGAGGTCAGTTTGGCTCATTGGTTATGGTTTAGATTAGGGAAAGGCTGTGGCGGATGAATGTAAACAATGCCTTTACCATCCTAGGGAAAAAAAATAGGCCTATTACTTGAGTCAAAGTAGAAAAACTCCTGGTTGAATATGACTCTTCTACACGTGACAGCTGCTCAGTTGATTTTTAAAAACACTCAAGTGCTCAAAAGTACATTTTCTTTGTAATATCAGCTCATTACTGTGTTGTTTTCGTGATGCATTCACAGACCCTCGTAACTCCCTGAAACCACCTGATGAATGCCCTCACTAATATACTGCACAAATGTACTGACCACCGCCGGGTTAGGAGTTTGACCTTTGCTAACAAAACGGAACAGGTGCATTTTATTTTGAAAAGGAATGTGTCTCTCGTGCTTGTTTCACAGAGCTCGATGACCTATTTCCACTTTTACCCAGTTGGGAAAGGGTTCTGTGATTGGTTCCTCTCCTGTGAGGGACACGGCAAACGGCCAATAGCATTTTAGAAAATAAATAAATAAACAAAAAAAAAACAACTTACTTCAAAGCCATGCTTAAAAATCTAAAGTAAAGGAGTCATAAGTTTCCAAAAAAAAGCTTACTGTTACTGTTACTGTTACTGTCCATTGTTGAGAACAAGCAATTTATTTATCAGTAACTCAAGTTGACCAGGAGAATCATGTTGACTGATTTAATCACGTGCTAATTCCATATATTTTTTAGTTGAGTCTGAACAGTCCACACTTAAAAACAAATAAATAAATATCATAATATCATAAATCATAATAAATAAATCTGATTTTTGCAGCCCTGCGGTCTCGGGAAGCGACAGACGTCTGCACACGAGGAAAAACGACAGCGTTCAGCAGCTTCTCCTCGTGTGCAGGATACGATGATGTTGTCATTTTTGTGCGGCATGTGCGACGTCTGTGCGGCGTTTCCTGGACCGCTTGTAATTGTCGACGTAAACGACAAGCCAAAAATATCTCCCACAACATCCCACAGCCTTGATTTATATCTGGATGTATGTGTATGTATGTGTTTGTGGAGATTTCGCCGGGTAATCCCATAGCAGCCAGGAACCGTGTGATTATGGAGTTATATTTGAACAGCTGAGATGCAAAGCCTGGAGAGCAGCGGGACCACTAAATAAAAAAAAACACTGCCTTAACAAGTCATTCAGTCTCATGTTCAGCGTTGAAAATCTTGTTTTTCTTCAAAAAAAAAAAATCTGCCAGTGGGATGAGATAATCCCACTTGTCTCGAATGCACTTTCACTTGTTTAAGGCGTTTTTTTTTTAAAAAATCTGGGAACAAGAATAAATCTGTTGAAACAAGGCAAGAATAAAGCAGATCGGCCCACTAGGATCAAGAAAATGAGACTAGAGTCAAGAAAATTCCGGAAACAAGTGGGATTATCTCATCCCACCGGCAGATTTTTTTTTTTTTTACCTGTTTTGGAAGAAAAACAAGATTTGAACAAGTAAGATGCAATTTTTTTTTTTTTTTTTTTTTTGCAGTGTGTACCCAGAATCTAACCCTTGCACATGTGTCAAGTGATTAGTATGGGATGAAAACACACACACACACACACACACACACACACACGCACACACACACACGTCGTGTTTGTTTGCGAGTGTTTGCCAAGGCTGAGGTTGTGTGTTCGCTCTGTCGGCGGAGCTCATGGCACCGAGCGCCATTCAGATGCTAATGCAGCATTCCCAGGCCACGCAGGATTAGCTCGCACTCCTGTTTACCTAGCACCGCCACTTCCTGTACAAGGAGACACACACACACACACACACACACACACACACACACAGTATGCATGATCACACCGTCATCAGCGGTAAGTCACAAAAACAGTGTTTCAGCACGCCGGTGGAAACACACACAGCCACGAATGGATGCACACACTCTCTCTCTCTCTCTCTCTCACACACACACACACTCACACACACACACGCAGAGGCTGTGAGAGAGGCTTTGAAGCGGCGGGCTGGAGTGTGCCCGTGTCCTCAGGCAGGTTGGCGGGGGGTCTTTATGGTGTTTCTGGCTTCAGAAGTCCAAACATGAGAGGAAACAATCTGTTGGTTCACTGAATGCTGAAGGACACTCTGCCCTGCTCTCCCTCCCTCTCTCTCTCTCTCCATCTCTCTCTCTCTTTTTTTGATTAACATTTAGGAGGCGCTCCTCAAGTGAACAGACAAAGCACAAACTAGGTTTTTCCAGAAACCCTTCGGGAAACTCACCTGTTCCAGCTGCTGCCGGGCGGATCATTTATTCAAACTGATGATCATCATAATAATAACTTTTAGGGACGGAGTGATTAAACTGTCTGAGGCCAGCACCGACATCCAATATGTTAATGGATATGTTAATTAATACAGCTTCAGCTCCTCAGTCAAGCCCGTCTTAACATAACCAAGCGTGAGAGAAAATAAGTTTTGCGGCGCTGCTAATTTGACCGCTGCAGGAACTTTAAGAATGTAATATTTTAATTCTCTTTATATGCATTATTTTAAATCTAGTTTCATACTACTCGAATGTATGTATGAGTTCTATCTGTCTATCTATCCGTGTTAATGACACAGTCTCAGAAAAATCAAGTCACAAAGACGCCCAAACTTCACAATCAGCCAAATATTGGCAATAAAAATATTTTTCAGACTGATGCTCATATTGCTTTTCAAAGCTGGTATCAACCTATACTCAAAGTCAGCACTTTTCTAAAACTAAAGAAAGTAACAACGACGAATGCAAAAGCTAGGTATACTTTAAAATGTGAAACTATAAAAAAAAAAAAATCCATGAAATCATCTATACAGTGGTCCCTCGTTTATCGCGGGAGTTACGTTCTAAAAATAACCCGCAATAGGCGAAATCCGCGAAGTAGTCAGCTTTATTTTTTACAATTATTCTAGATGTTTTAAGGCTGTAAAACCCCTCACGACACACTTTATACACTTTTCTCAGACAGGCGTTAACATTTTCTCACTTTTCTCTCTTGTTTAAACTCTCAAAGTTCAAACCTTCGTAGAAAAATAAGTCCGGTAAAAAAAAAAAAAAAAAAAAACATGCAAAATTGCACTAAAAAAAATCCGCGAAACTGCGAGGCCGCGAAAGGTGAACCGCGTTATAGTGAGGGACAACTGTATTGCGTATGTAGCTATAAAATCTCACTTAAATATGAATTTAAAAAAAGAAAAAATGTGTTTTTAAATCTGTGGAAAGACGACAGCCTCTGACAGGAATTTCAAAAAGGGGATTCGGAAGCAGACGGGGGGCGGACTAACATTTTAAGGTTATGCTGAGTGACAGCACGTGACTGGCATTATTCGAGGGATTATTATTCCTTAATGTGTCGGTGTTCCACTCTCCGAAGACCAAAGTGCAGCCGGTGCAGCCAGGTTTATTTTTGGCTCCGTTTCAGTCGACTAAGCCCGTTCTCTTCCAGCGCAGTGACTCTCACCTGCACACTGTCTGCCGCCAGGCCGCCGCCGCCTCCCAGCAACACACACACACACACACACACACACACGCTCTGACAGGACAACAAAACCACACACAGTACAACAGGATGCTATTTTTATATGATTTTTATATGATTCCTGTTGTCCCTTTTGAGACAATGGCACTTTGTGATTTTAGCCGAATTTAGACAGGATTCGTTTTCAGGACAATGTCTGGAATGTAATATATTATCACAAGACCTCTAATCCTGCCTGTTCAGGTGGGATTAAAGGGTGCATACCCGACCCGAGCCTTTTGGGACCCGTCGGGATCCGAAAGTTCGGGTCGGGTTCGGACAAAAATTTTGAAATTATGTTCGGATTAGGGTCGGGTTAAGTCATGTCAGTGTGTTTTTAGTGAAACTCTGGTGTAAAATAAATACAAATGATGGACCCGCTGTCTGTTCTGGGCAACTTCCTGTACAGTGCTGGAGTTTACGTGGCGGCACTGAAGGCAACACATAGGCTATTTCAGGCGGTAAATGTGACCAAGAGATGGAGGTTCGAGTCGGGTTCGGATACCGTGTTCCCGTCTCGGGTCGGGTTTGGACCAAAATATGCATCTCGAGCGGCGCTCTTAACGGGATAAAGCATCTCTGTCGTAAACCTCAGTGAAAACAGAGATGGTTTATCCTCTACGCATCGTCGTCACACCAGAAATGTTCTTCCATGGTTTCTGCAAGTTTAGCCCAAACTGAAACCACGGCACCGTCTGTTTCAGTTCTGATTTATGTTTTAAATTCTGTTTTTATTTCATGACCACCACATATAACACACTGATTAGAAAACAGTCACAACAATTCATGGAAATATGTAAGTAGCTCACTGTAGCTCACCATGCAGCAAAAGGATCTCTGACAACTTGATCATCTTTTGTTGGCCTTGATTTTCTGTCTTCTGCGTTTTTCTCGTTGGATAATGATTATGCCGTGAACTTGGGCTGAGAAGAACGTCCACGAGTGCCTCCTCTGTCATGAGAAGACCCCAAACCCAGAATAAAAGTTATTTCCGACAGGACATGGCGCGATATATTTCGAGGATTTGAGTTTGCACGGGACTCGTTGCACCCAGGGTTATTATCCAGAGCATTTCAAAGGAGGTTAAAGACGCTGGACTTTTTCGGGAGCGCACGGGAGACGGCGACTTCGGACGGGACTAAAATAGCTGAGATGCTTCGGTGGTAATTAATACGTTACCCCACCTCGCCCCTTAAAACGAATCCCGTCTGAAATCACATGAGGCAGATAGGACGGGGGATTATTCCATAAAAAATCAGATCCAGTGCACCTCAGTCTGCAAATCTTGCAAGCCTCTAAGAAAAATGAACATCAAACAAGCTTCTTAACAAGTCCTTTAATCTAATAATTAATCTATTAAACCAGATGCTCCGTCATTGGTGTCTGTAAACTAGACGGAGACGTGAGCAAATTTATTACAAAAAATTATTATGATTTTTAAATAATTTTGCACGCGTGTTTCCGAGCAGTCCACATATTCTTGGCCATGTCTGCAGGATCACACCAAAGATCCTTTCAAGAGAAGATGCGACACTCCATTTGCCACCCCGTGGAGAAAATCGCCTCCTTCAGCTGCTAGTTTCTAGGAGGCGGAGTTATGATGCACATGTGTGGCCGCCAGCTGATTTGAATGAACCTGAATATTCATTAATCAGTGAGTAGAAACCCAAGCGGTACACCTCTGATTAAAATATTTATTTATTTATTTATTTATTTATTTGCTCTTAGAGGACGGTCAAATTCACGATGAGATGCTCTCTCGGCTGAATAATCAGCACAAACAAATAAGAACTTTTGTGAAATAATTCTGCCTCATTAAAAAAAAAAAAAAAAAAAAAAAACCCTCAAAGGTACAGAACTGTGCACAAAAAAAACAAAACATTATGAGACAAGTCAACTACAACTCCCACAGTGCACTGCGTCAAGAAACAGCCAATCACAGAGCTTCAAATTCTGCCGTCGCTTGAGCTTTGAGGCTTTACGCCGACATGCTGGGATCATCTCAGTTACGGCATGTATGTTAAATATGCATGAACATATTGTGCATCTTCAGCTGTCATCATCACCGTGGTGACGGCCGCAGAGGATCATGGGTATTGTAGTATTTAATGCAGTTTTGACGGAAATGAAGCGTAAATATTTCTCAGCGATGTTCATAACTTTACCCCGTGCTCTGGTTTATTCATCCAGGAGACTTATTGCAGTTATAGGTCAAATAAATAAAACTGCAGATGCGGATAACAAGGGTGGAAATACTAATAATTTGAAGTTTCACCTTTTCCCAAAAAGAACGTTTCCCAAAAAGAAATCCGATGATGCTAAAGTCTTCAAACAAAAGCTGCCGGTTTTAAATTTGATGATTTCCTGATTCCCTCAGTGGATTGATTGAGCTCCATATTTCACCAACAACTCATTTTGATTAGGTTTTTTTTTTTTTTTTTACTTCTCTCTGTGTTTCGCCGGGGAAATGATTGCTGAGCGCGGCGAGGGCAGCAGGCAGGAGCACAAAGCGTCTCGGTGGAGGTGTAAAGGCCACAGGAGAGCCTCGGCAGGCCTCGTTAAAATCAAGTCATTTAGTCGGCAGGCAGAGCCGCGGAGAGACAGACAGGTGGAAATGAGATCGGCGCTCTTACATTTTCCTCCCGGTCTTTCTCTTTTCTCCACATAACAAAGACGAGCCGGCCCGGGTGACATTAAACATGCATTAGCCAGCCGCAGAATGAGAGGCTGCGAGACTCGGCCGAGGCCGGCGGCGACGACCAGGAGAAGGAAGTTTCCACGTTCCTGCAGGATTCATGGAGGAGCCTCGTTCACTCTCATTCTGCGCAAAAAAATCTCAACGTTCACGTCTTGTTTCTCTTCATCAGCTGTCATTATGGGGTTTTTTTTTTTGTGTGTTTTTTTTTTTTTTTGGATCCCAGTGCCTCATTCTGCCTGGCTTCAACATGCCTCCACCTGTTCCCGGAAAAATTCATGAAGCTGCGGTGGAAACACACGGGAGAGTCAGCTCACCTGGCAGATCTGAGTCTTACCTCCTCTGAAGAAAATGAGATGTTCACACCAAACACAGGACCACATGTTTTTTATTTTTATTTTTATTCTATTCTATTGTATTCCGTTCTATTCTCTGTGTTCGAATCTTGTTTTTCTGTCTGTCTTTCTTTCTTTCTGCCTTATTTCATCATATTTATATAATTTTTTCTGTTGTTCCCAGAAAAAAAAATCTTGAAAAAAGTGAAACTGCCCTGGAAACAAGAGGGATTATCTCATCCCACTGGTGGATTTCTTTTCTTTTCTTTTTTCTTTTTTTTTTTTTTACCTTTGTTTGAAGAAAATGAGATTTTAACACCAAAGATAGGACTAAATGTCTTCTTATACTGAGATATTTTTATTCTATTCTATTCTATTCTATTCTGTTGTATTGTCTTCCAGTCTAGTCTAGTTTCTCCTCTGCTCTGTTCATTCAGCCGCCTCTCATTTTCTCTCAGCAGACTTGTTTTTCATAACTCATGTGGGTTTACAATACAACTTTCTCTGCAACACAGTCTCTCTCTTCCTCTCTCTCCCTCTCTCTCTCCCTCTCTCTCTCTCTCTCTCTCTCCCTCTCTCTCTTTCTCTTTCTCTCGAGGAAACAAGATCGATGCTCCAATCACTGTGCTCGCCTTGTGTATCACAACGCCCAATCGCTCCACAATGGCACGAGGCACACACACACACACACACACAGCACACACACACAGAGCACACATCACTGAAATTATTCATTTCCCCGTCATATGAAATGCAGTTATTGTTCCTTTCTCCTTCCCTCTCTCTATCAGGAGGCATTCACATGGACAAGGCGACAGGGAAATGAGTTTTCAGAGCAGCTATAACCAGCTCCCAGGGAGGGAATAATAATAATCATGTTTTATATGAGGCTGTGTGCGCCGCGCCGTCTACAGGTTGGCTAACTAGACTGCCCTCTGGCATCACCGGCCTCATTTCTGCAAACGGCCTTTTCTCATCCAGCGGCCACGGCGGCTCGTACATCACAAACCCCCCCGTGGGGTTCAGGGGCCGAGCTCGGCCTTAAAGAGCCGCACGCCTGCTGCCGAGAGGAGATCTGCTCTGATCAGGACACTCAGCGAAATATTACAGAGCAAATATTACAGAGCAAATATTACAGAGCTTAATATTCTGAGGAAAAAAAATCAGAATTTCCATGATTTAAGTGGTAAATTTACAAGAAAAAAAAATCACAAATTTATGAGAAAAAAAAACTGGAAAATTTTAAGATTATAAAATCACTAATTTATGAGAAAAAAAACCTTGAAAATTTTAAGATGATAAAATCACTAATTTATGAGAAAAAAACTTGAAAATTTTAAGATGATAAAATCACTAATTTATGAGAAAAAAAAAAACTGTGTTCATGGGAAAACTCTCAGAAATTCAGTTGGATTAAAGTCCAAAAATTTATGAGAATAAAACTCACAAATTCATGAAACAAAAATAGAAAATTGTGTGATTATAAAGTAACAAATTTTGGAGAACAAAACTTGGAAAAATAGTATTTCTTTTACTTTGTAACTTTTTTTTTTTTTTTTTTTGGTTCAGGAACCAATACCCATGAACTGGTCCCAAGTTTGTTTTTAGCCAGCGTTTGCTAGCTAATATTAGAATACGTTAGGCAATTTTTCATAGCGTTAACCAAGACCCTTTCCTAACCTTCACCAAGATGACAAACCTTCACCTTCACCTTTTCCTAAACATGACAAAGTAATGATGCAAATTAAAGTGGGTAAAGGAGCTAACAAGCTAACATTAGCTAGCGTTCATGCTAGAACAGTCGCGTGATGTCAATGCAGGCTCCACCACATTGACTGTAAGTCCAAATGTTGGATGTATTAGTATGTACTAGTTGGTTTGTATAAATGTAAAATGGCAAAATTTTATTCTGAAATATGTGCGTGCAGCAGCAATTTATGAAGCCACATGTGCAGCAGATCTAGTCGCCACAGTCAAAGCCACTTCATTTCATAAACACATTTCCTTTATGTGAGTTGACCGATTGGAACACAGTAGTGGAGCTGAAGTAAGACAAAGTCCTGTTGTCCAAAGCCGGACGTGAAAGTCGTCTCTGATCCATAAGCAGGTATTTGCTGTGTGGTGGTTCAGTATTTTCCAATGCAGGCTGTATTAAAATGTTGATTCCATCGTTTTCAACATCACAACCTCTCTGCTGTGAGCTGTGGTGAGGAGAAGCTCTTCATCCTGCTGCGGCAGCTGTTTGGTTTCTCAAGTAAAAACCCAATTCAGTATTTAATTATGAGCCATTAGACAGTGACCATGTGTGAGAGGCTTACCTCTGGCTTTGAGAACATGAGACGATGCTGTGTCTTTCTTTACAAGCTGTAAGTTTGCCTGATTTCAACTTCATTTTTCTTCTTAAAATTTCCTCAAAAAAAAAAAAAAAAAGTATTAATCTACCCATAATCCAACAAATTCCACCAATCAGACGCCCTGTTACCATGCAGATAACCATTAACCAGAGTCTGTGGTTTGCTCGGAGTGAGTGTTGTTAGCTAACCTAGCCACTGGCAAACTCGCAAGTAAACAAATAAAAATAATCAAATGTTAGGAACTGTAACTGTGAAACTACAAAAACAACTACAACAATAAAATACAAAACATGAAATCTGATAAATAAAGTAGAAATCACTAAATTCACTTAAAATAAAATGTAGCTTTGTATGATTGCTGCAAAAAGCTTTATGAGACATGTAGTTCAGTAGTACCTTTGCTTTCTTGTCTTTTCAAATTTTTTTTCTTTTTTTCATTTTTTAAAAATTTCTTTTGCAATTTTGGTAACACTTTACAATAAGAGTACAACAATTAACGTTAGTTAATGCCGTAATAAACATTAAGTACCAGGTAATAAACATTAAGTAACAGGTAATGAACATTAAGTAACAGGTAATAAACATGAAGTAACAGGTAATAAACATTAAGTAACAGGTAATAAACATGAAGTAACAGGTAATAAACATTAAGTAACAGGTAATAAACATTAAGTAACAGGTAATAAACATGAAGTAACAGGTAATAAACATTAAGTAACAGATAATAAACATGAAGTAACAGGTAATAAACATGAAGTAACAGGTAATAAACATTAAGTAACAGGTAATAAACATGAAGTAACAGGTAATAAACATTAAGTAACAGATAATAAACATGAAGTAACAGGTAATAAACATGAAGTAACAGGTAATAAACATTAAGTAACAGGTAATAAACATGAAGTAACAGTTAACTAACCGTTAACTAATGTGTCTAAGAATCATGTACTAATGCTGTTCATGCTAAGGTATTAATTTATATGTTATTTAAGGGTTATTGTAGATATTATTAATATTAGTAAATGCCATAATAATCATTAACTAACAGTTAATTAACCGTTACGGCATTAACTAACGTTAACTAACGTTAATTGTTGTACTGTTATTGTAAAGTGTTACCGCAATTTTTTGTGTTTTTTAAAATATCTTTTTGATTTTTCTGAATTTTATTTATTATTTATTTATTTCATTTTTTCATTTTTTTTTTCAATATAAACCAGTTGTTTTGAGGTGCAGCTTCACCCTCTTAGTGCCTGTTCCTGTTCGAGCCCTGAAAGCCGACTCTCTTACCGAGCTGAGTCTGAACAGGTCAGGGGTCAGAGGTCACAGGAGCGCCCCGTCCTGGTTCAAGTAAGAGATAATAAAAAGGGGATTTTTATAAACCAACTCCAGCTATGTTTTTTTTCTTTTCTTTCTCGACGAAATGAACAGTCGCTCGGATATGAAACACAGGCAGCAATCTGCAATCACCACGCCGCACAAGAAAGTGCGTTCGCATTTTTTTTCTCATCAGCTTTTCCTCCTTTATAAATGATTCAGACCGAGTCGGGGAAAAAAAATAAAACAGCAAGAATCAGCATAAATAGGATTTTCTTAAGAGGAGGATGCGGCATAATCAAGCATCTTTGACTGCAGAATTATCCGAGTGTGCGAGTGTGTCTCTTACCCACACACACACACACACACACACACACACACACACACACACGCACACACACACCTAAACACACAGGTAGGAAGTAGCCTGAGGAATGATGTCGTTTAGCTTCATCAGAACAAAATCGGTAAATCAAAGTGGTGTCTCTGTGTGTGTGTGTGTGTGTGTGTGTGTGTGTGTATGTGTGTGTTCAGATATTTTTCATGCATAGTGTGTTGGTTGCATGAGTCTTTGGATGTTTTTGTGCACACACACACACGCACACCCCTCAGTATATGGAGTAAGCCATAATGGTCTGTGTGTGTGTGTGTGTGTGTGTGTGTGCGTGTGTGTGTGTGTGTGTGTGTGTGTGTGTGTGTGTGTGTGTTTCTCAGTGTGTAGCTGTGTGTCACTTTGTCGGTGTGCATTAGTGTGGGTGTGTCTGAGCTTGTCAGTGTTTGTGGATATGTGTGTGTGTGTGCGTGTGTGTGTGTGTGTGTGTGTGTGTGTGTGTGTGTGTGTAGGTGTGTGCATCTGCCTCAGTGCATGTGTGTGTGTGTGTGTGTGTGTCATAGTGTAAAATCAAATACACTGATGCACTCAAATAACAAGTTGTACCTGTGTGTACACATTTGCGCACACACACACACACACACACACACACACACACACACACACAGTAACATGCATTTATTGGAAATGGACTGTCAGTGACGAGACCAACACCACTCTGTCACGCTACACAACACACGCCTTCCACTACTGTGTGTGTGTGTGTGTGTGTGTGTTAGAGTGAGAGAGTGTGTGAATTGGGCTGCTATTGTCTACTTGTCTGAGGCCATTCTTTTGTGTGTGTGTGTATGTGTGTGTGTATGTGTGTGTGTGTGTGTGTGTGTGAAAATTGTAATTCTCACCTTGATGCGTGCAGGATTGAGCCATCAATCTAGTTTATAGAGAGCGGGGGGTAAAACGAGGATAAAGAGAGTGGGGAGAGAGATAACAGAGAGAGAGAGAGAGAGAGAGAGAAGAAAAAAGATTGAGATAAAAAAGAGAGACGAGAGACAACAGAAATGAAAAGACGGAGAGAGAGAGAGAGAGAGAGAGAGAGAGAGAATGACAGGGAAGGGAGGAGAGAGAAACTCAGCAGAAATGGAGAGAGAGAGAGAAAGAGAGAGAGAGAGAGAAAGAACGAAGTGGGGAGGGAGTGAGAGCGATGCCAAACAAGAGATGGGGCGAGCGAGGAAGAGAGTGAATGAGAGAGAGAGAGAGGAGGGAGAGCGGCAGTACAAAAGGGGAGCGTGATGCAAGATGAGAGCGAGATAGAGAAAGAGAGAGAGAGATGGAGAGAGGGAAGGAGGTGTTGGTAGAAAAATAAAGACCCCCCCCCACCCCTGCACACACACAAACACACACACCACCACACACACACACACACACACACACACACACACACACGCTCTCAGTGGCGGTGGCAGAGAGGCGACAGCGAGCAAACGAAGTGGCTTAAAGCAGACAGAGTACAAGCTGTTTTCCCTGTCGCCAGTCATTTGTACACAACATGTCATTTACACCCGGCGTCCCGCCACGGCGCCGCGTTAGCACTCAGCCGCCCGCCGCCGCCGCCGCTACGGGGGGGGGCACCATCACTCACAAACAGGAATTTAACTATTTAGTATATTTAGTAACTATTAAAGTAAGGGGCTGTATTTTGTACGGTGATATATTTCAGGACGGCTGCATGGGTGTGAAGCGCCTCTATGAGCTGTAATGAAACCTTTTTTTTTTTTAACATTTTTAAAAAAGTGTGTGTGGAGCAGGGTTGCCAGGTCTGTGAGATAAAAGCAGCCAAACAGCAACTCAAAACCAGCCCAAAACCCAAAAATCTGCCCAATACCAGAACTCAAAATACGCCCATAAAAATCCATATATGTTGCTTTTAAAGTCCAACAGCATTGCTATAATTGCAAAATGCACTATAATATCTATAAAATAACACCATAAACATTAAAGGCAATTTCCCAAAACAGTTCTTTCACCTATTTAATTTACAGTATAGGTAATAATAAGGTATCCCATATAAAATATAATATGGGATACCTTACTTCAGCTGAGTGGTGCTGATGATGTGATTGGTCATGTGCTGAGTGGCCTCACACAGCATTGGCATATGATTTGTCTGTGGAGCAGGTGACATATGTGGATAGTTTATATGCTGATCTGACCCGGAGTCAGTTTGACAGGATTTGGGTATAAACATTGGTCATTCAAAATATGAATCTTTATTCATGTCTGCCCAAGCCCAACCCGCGGACAAAATTTGTTACCCGCGGCAACACTTAAAAAGTAGCCCAATTTGGTGGAAAAAACGCAGACTTGGCAACCCTGGTGTGGAGCTGTTATCACGACATTTTATCCATGACACAGGCGATTCTGTGACGTGATATATCGTGAGATAATCGGTCATGATACATCAGGATATCTGTAACTAAAGAAGAGAAGCGAACCGCGGAAAAGGCAAAACTGTTTTCAAATCAGCAGGAATCAGTCGTGTTTTTCAGTGTTTTAATCTGCAAACGTGACATAACAGCCCCAGTGCAAACACCTAAAGGCAGGGAACAAATGCACCCAGGACGTCAAAGCTGCATCTGTGCAAATTAGTTTAAAAGTCACATATTAATTAATACTTGGCACAGGCGTATTGGCAATGTTTCACAAGAGGAAGTGTTGCTGTATATTGCATCACCGATTGTCCCACCTGCTGGCCAACTGTGTACCTGTAGCTGTGAAAACAAACAGTAAATTAGCCATCACTGGCTTTTCATCGAAGCCAAATCATCTTTGAAAATCTGCAGCATTGTGATGGTGATCCAACGACAATCTCATCATGTTTTAGAAGGATGGCAAAAACGGCATATATACACCTGCACCTAAACTCCAGCTAAAACCGAGCTGCTGAATTGAGAGCAAGCGCAGGTGTTCAGTTCTCTTATCAGTAATCTGTTTAGTTAGTTGTTTATGCCTCTGGTCAAAGATAAAATGTTTTTCCTCTGATAAAATGTTGTCAGCCAAATGAGCAGAGATGCCTCTGCTCGACTAACTGAACAGAGAACTGAGAGGAGAACTGAACACCTGTGCATGTCTGAACCAAACAGCTCACTTTGTTTTGATTTTAGATGCCTGATGGATTAAGTTTGCTTCATGAATTATCAGGTACACTTCAAAACCCGTCTGGCACCCTCCGGTTTTGCCCACCTTACTCGATCTATGTTTCCAGGGTCATAAGTTCCCGAGATCCTATGTTCACAAGGTCTTATGTTCCCAAGGTCTTATGTTCCCAGGATCCAAAGTTTCCAAGTCCTGTGTTCCCAGGCTCCTGTGTTCACAAGGTCCTATGTTCTCACGGTCCTAGGCTCCCAAGGTCCCAAGTTCCCAGGGTCCTACGTTCCCAAGTCTTATGTTCCCAGGGTCCTATGTTCATAAGGTCCTTTGTTCTCATGGTCCAAGGTTCCCAAGGTCCTAAGTTCTCAGGGTCCTATGTTCCCAGGCTCCTACGTTCACAAGGTCCTATGTTCTCACGGTCCTAGGCTCCCAAGGTCCCATGTCCTTAGACCTTAGGAACATAAGGTCCTATGTTCCCAAGGTCCTAAGTTTCCAAGATCCTAAGTTTCCAAGATCCTATGTTCCCAAGCGTCTATGTTCCCAGGATCCTATGTTCCCAAGTCCTGTATTCCCAGGGTCCTATGTTTCCAAGTCTTATGTTCCCAGGGTTCTACGTTCATAAGGTCCTTTGTTCTCAGGGTCCTATGTTTCCAAGGTGCTATGTTCTCACGGTCCTAGGCTCCCAAGGTCCCATGTTCCCAGCATCCTATGAATATAGGACCTTGGGAACATAAGGTCCTATGTTCCCAAGGTCCTACATTCATAAGGTCCTATGTTCCCAAGGTCCTACGTTCATAAGGTCCTATGTTCTCATGGTCCTAGGTTCCCAACCTCCTAAGTTCTCAGGGTCCTATGTTTACAAGTCCGATGTTCCCAGGGTCCTATGTTCCCAGGATCCAAACTTCCTAAGGTCCAAAGTTCCCAAGTCCTATGTTCTCTGAGTCATATGTTCCCATGGTTCTATGTTCCTAAGGTCCTATGTTTGAAGGACCCTACGTTCCCAAGGCCCTATGTTACCATCGTCCTAGTTTTCCAGGGTACTCAGTTCCCAGGGGCTAATGTTCCTATGTTCCGCACATAAATCCTAACCCTAACCCACCTAGAACCCTGGGAACGTGGGAACGACTACATTTAAACGATAGTTCCTCTATTTTCGTCCTCCACCTTATTCTTCCTCCTCCTGCTGCTGCTCACGTCTTAAACCTCAAATCTTTCACTCCTTCATGCCAACATATGCACAAAAACACACACGCATACACACTAATGTGAAAACACACACTTACTCTCACACACACACACACACACAGACACACTGTGTATTCCCAGGCCAGCCATACTCCCGCCCAGTGCTGCTTGATGCCAATAAAGGAAGGGATTACATTGAAAGCTCTAAACTGTACACTCACCTCATACACGCACACGCACACACGCACGCATGCACGCACGCACACACGCACGCACACACACACACACACACACACACACACACACACACACACACACACACACACACACACACTGCCAAGACAGTTAATATTGAATCTGGGTCTGTGAGTGTGTCATTGTTGTTTGTGAGTGTTTGTGTCCTTAAACTTGTGATGTGTGTGTCTGGAACATTCTCTATTCACCGCATTTGTGTGAATAGATGAATACTGTGTGTGTGTGTGTGTGTGTGTGTGTGTGTGTGTGCACGCGTGCATTTTTAAAGTGCAGACTTCTCTCATGATATTAGTTTTTATTACTTTTGCTGCTATATCTGTTTTGTGTGTTTGTGTGCTATTATATGTTTGTCTTCCTCACAACTCCATCGCTGTATGTGTGTGTTTGTATGTGTGTGTGTGTGTGTTTGTATGTGTGTGTGTGTGTATCTTGTTACCATTTTGAAAACATATTTATTTCATTCCTACAGTTACCTGGTTTGAAATATAAAAATATGTATTTTTTTTGAGGTAAGGCAGATGAAAAGCAAAGGTGAAAGAGAAAGACGAAGGAAGGCTTTGTGTGTGTGTTTGTGTGTATGTGTGTGTGTGTGTGAGAGAGAGAGAGAGAGAGAGGGAGGGAGAGAGAGAGTGAGACAGACAGAGAGAAACAGAAGAAGAGAGCAAACACATTTTGTATTTTGTCGCTTCTCTTAAGTTTGTTTTTATTCATGGCTTTTTGCAGAGGGTGAATTATTGCTCTGCTTCCAGACTGCTTGCGCTGCAGTGTTTGCTAAGTCCCCCCACCTTCTCTCTCTCTCTCTCTCTCTCTCTCTCTCACACACACACACACACACACACACACACACACACACACACACACGCATATGCACACACGCAGTTCTGAGCATTTATATTTACCAGTGAAGGTAGGTTTTGTGGAGGAAGGTGAGGAATTTTGACTAGCCATGATTGGATAAAGTTTCCCAGCCTGCTGTCCACTGGGACGATCGAGAGAGAGAGAGAGAGAGAGAGAGAGTGGAGGAGGTGAGAAGGAGCTGTGTTCGTTCCATATGCAAAGACAATAGCCCACATTTCCAGTCTCCTGCAGTGAAACATCGAAGAAAAAAATCAAAACGCTCTCACTGACTCGGTTATGATCAGGTTTTAGAAGTGTGTGTGTGTGTGTGTGTGTGTGTGTGCACATGTAAACATCATATCCCCATTTTAGAAACATGGATAAGCCCTTAACCTGATGATGCAAGTTGGAGTTGTCTGAAAGTTGCTCTCTTCCCTCATTGGACAAGCCAAATCCGCTGCACACCGTTGAGTCATCTCTTTTTCACAGTCAAATTAATTAAAGGTTTAATTACAGAGGAATATCAGATTCATGAGTTCAAAACGGTTTGTGTTGCAAACATCACAGGAACCTGCAGTCATCAGTAACCTGGATGCTGCTGTTCGCCATGCAGACGGGGAAATGAATAACGTATTTCACCAATTAATCGCCCGGGCGTTTAATATGCAAAAACAACTCGGACCCCGGGCGTTTAAAAGAACCAGGCGGCTATTCGCTGCAGGCCTTTATTTATTTTTGCACAGACCTGCACCAGGCCATTATCGTGATCACAGTTACTGTCCAACATATTTACAGTCGGTCGATTTAAGATTACGGTACACCCTTTTTTTCTAACGTTAGCTAGCGCTCTTATTTTGACAGAAAACGGAAGTGTCGCACAGTTATTGTGCGGCTAACTGTTTACTACTGCAAAAATAAGGTGAATAGCCTTATTTTGGGTTACCTCATTATGATGCAAATAATCGCCCCGGTGGTTATTCGGGTGGGCGTTTAATACGCAAAATGGGTGCAGACCGCAGGCGTTTATATGAACCCGGCGGCTATTTGCGGCCGGGCGATTAATTGGTGAAATACGGTAACCAGATGACTCTGTGCTCCATGGAAACACCAAATCCCGAATTTGATCAAAACCAGGAGAAACCTCATAACGAGGTCGTCTCCACAGGGAGCGAGCGACGTGACCTCCTGTCTTTATTGTATCCTCAGAGACTCTCGGCAGTGTTTTACACGGCGTGGAAACAGCATTTTGCAGAGCATGTCAGTGTTCGGTGGTGCTTATTACAGCGTTTTAGCATTTCAGCGGCATTTATTCTAGCATTTCAGCTGTGTTCAGTAAACATGGCATTTGTGTTGCTGTTTAGAACATTTTAATAGTTTGTTTTAGTAGTATTTTAGTAGTATTCAAACAGCTTTTCAGCATGTTTTATAGAGTATTTTGGTAGTAACCCTGCCAAGGAGCTGAGAATGTGACCGACCCTCCTGTCCGTCAGCAGAGGAACTCCAAACATGCCGGATGGATTTCCATGAAACTTGGTGGGGAGGTTGGTCATGTGCCATTTATGTTTATTAGAGCATTTCAGTGGCTTTGCAGAGCATTTTATCCATGTTATTAAACCACTTGGTACAATTATGGTGTTTTTCCACTAGTACCTACTCGGCTCGCCTCAGTTTCGGTGGTTTTCCATTACAATCGAGCACCACCTCACTGTCGGTGGAGTCGTCATAGCAACGCGGCCCCGCCACCAAGTACACAAAAGTCTCCACCTCTTCATTTGACCGGTTTGCTTGCCATTTTCCAACTTTGTCAACTTCAGTGATGATCAATGCGCATGGTCGCTGTTGCCGTTTTCTTTTAAAAATGCCGGATTTGGTTTTCGTGAAGGAGTCGCTCTCATGTGTCGCCACTCCCTGTCCAATCAGTGGCCTGCTCGGTGTTTACATCACATTTTGGCTCGACTCAGCTCACTTGGAACGCCGGCCGAGTAGGTCCTAAAACAGCACCCGGTACCAGGTATTACCACCTAATGGAAAAGCTTACAAACCGAGTAGAGTCGAGCCGAGTAGGTACTAGAGGAAAAGCGCCATTAGAGTGAATGGAACAGTCGATCCAAGTTCACTGGATCGACTGTTCCTGGTTTCTCCCACGAGCTGCTGCACGTCTTTGAAAAGAGCTTTTCCTCATGCAGGCGAATGAGTCGTGGCAGTGTGCTGCAACCTGCAAAGTGCTGTCAGAGAGTCCCAGTGGTGTTTTTGTTTTTGAGATTTTACACTCTTGTATGCAAACGTGTCAGGATGTACAGGGTGTCCACAAAGTGTCTTTACGATTTAAATAATCTATCACAAAAGCAATTTGATGAGATATGTTGATCAGATTTGTTCTATGTGCTCAGTGGTGATCAGAGTTTTTAATCACACTGGACATCAGCGACACCACTGATGAGGCTCTGCTGCAGCGAACATGGGAAGACATCGAGTCACGTCTTGATGTGCTTCATATAGAGGTTTATTAAATGAGGCAAAAAAACCCTTCAGTATCTACTCCTCATTTTGTAATAATTTCCACAGATTTGTCCATTCATTTGCTTTAGTAATAAATGTGTTAAATTGTAAAGAGACGTTACGGACACCCTGTAGAATCATCTCTTCCCAAAAGTGACCCCATAACTCGTGTGTACAAGCAGCTTATTACAACCTGTCGTTACGTTTTACAGTCAAGCGACCTCTAGTGGTTGTGTAAAAAACAACAATCTTATTATTGTCACCATTTATGACAGATTACCTTTAAACATAATCTCAACCTTACCCTAACCATAACCACGTATTTTTGTGCCTAAACTCAACCAAACTGTAACTGTTTTGATGGACCACGGCTTGTGGCATATCTCCTGCCACCAGCAGGGGGCGCTGGTTCAGGAAATGCTCCCGTGGGTGGATGTACGATGCATGTGGTCGTTCGGGTTGGAGGACTTGGCTGGAATATGAGAGGTAAAATGTGTCTGCAGAAAATAAGGTGTGAATTATTCCATATTTGATGCTTCATACATATGCATACACATATAATGCTCAAGCATCATGTACACACACACACACACACACACACACACACACACAGGCAGGGAGAATGGCCTTGGCTGTTTTTCTCAGCCGCTCTAAGCTCACGAATCAGAGATACAGAAAGCCTGGCAGAGCTGCAAAGGAAAATACTTTAAATTCAAAAGGAATTTTAGATGTAAAAACTAGCAAACACCTTTTCCTCTCTCTCTCTCTCTCTCTCTCTCTCTCTCTCTCTCTCTCTCTCTCTCGCTCTCTTTCTTTTCTCTCTCTCTCTCTCTCTCTCCTTATGCTCTTTCCTGGATGTTTTCATCCCCGGCGCTCTGCAGTTCCATGAATATGTGATGTGATCCTTTGCTGATCCCTGTAGGGAATTTATCCTTTCCGCTCCTTCCCTCCACAAAAGTGAGAAAAGAGGTCAGAGGTCAGAGGTCAGATGTGGGAGCAGGATCGGGCATCGAACACACGGTAACACACTGAAACACACTTCACTAATGGTTCCCGTGTCGGCGTTATGTGGCTGTTTGCGGTGACTCCTCCCGGTTGCGTCTCCACGTGAAGTGACTCGGCCGGGGAGGCGCAGACGTCACCGAGCGGGACGAGTGCATGTGGGTTTCATCTTTAAACATGTCCTGGTGCACGGTGTGAGTGAAAAAAAATAAAGAGAGTCTATATATTATGAATAAATTTACAGTTTTTTCAATCGCTTTTTCCAGTTATAATGAAACTGGGATCCACTTTGTCGTCATCTTCACCTCCGAACCACAGCAGAAGTTTTCTTTTTGTAAATGTGTTCATGCCTTTTCATTGGATTCACACATTTTTCACTTCTCACATGTGTCATTTCCACGGCCCTGACTCCACTGACTGTAATCCAAAGCAAAACATCTGCTCACAGCTGGTAGAAATGACCTGCATCACTGTGAAACCACCTGTGCACCTGCATCACTACCCTTTCCACCAATCACCATTCACCAATCAATCAGGATGCACCTACAAAAAAGGGGCCTTTAAATTGTGTTCTGTATTTCTTCTGTGTAATACTGCATGTGAATTACAGTATTTCAGTTTTTGCCATCAATACAGTAAAATTTCACCTCAAAGTCTTTCTGAGTTTGGATGCAATTCTTTACTGTAAGTTCACATTTGAATGTGTAGCTCACAGGAGAACCTTGTTCACACTGACAGCTGTATATTTGTATATTCTGTTGTCAGCTGGGTTACAGTACAGTAGAGCTGACTGAAGGAATCTACTCATTTGGGCAGATTTAAAAAAATTTTTTTTTAATTTTGCACAGTTCAAAATATACAAAAGATAACAAATAGCACACAGTGCAGGAAGAGGCAAAAAACCCAGTGGGCTCATCTGAAGCCTCCACCTAAATATTAAAATTTTACAATGTTATATAGTACACTAAATTAATTGTTTGAGGGACATATTGGCTTTTGCTACTTGCTTTACAATATGGAACGATGTAAATCATCAAAAAAAAAAAAAAAAAATAAAAATAATAATAATAAAATAAAAAAAAAAAATATGACTGCAATCCACACAGGAGAAACTGAGGCTGAACCTGCTCAGAGTGAAAAGGGTGTTTTGCATTTGATGTTGAGTATGAAGCAAACTCAAGAAGGCTTTTAACTAAATTTTATTTTACAAAATTTTAATTTATTTTTTATTTTTAACCTTTTAGTCCGGTTCTTAACTGAATTTTATTCATTTTATTATTTACTTGTTTATTTATTTATTTTACCTTTTTAGACTGGTTTTTAATTGAATTTTATTTATTTGATTATTTTACCATTTTCAGGTTTTTAACTGAATTGTGTTTATTTTATTACTTTTATTTTTTTAGATATTTACTGAATTTTAATCTATACAGTCATCTTATATCTCTA